>NW_027645251.1:0-4995 GCF_032717465.1 Coenobita brevimanus | reverse complement strand
TCCCCTTCTTTCTCCCCCTCCCCTTCCCTGTCACCATCCCCTCCCTCCTTCACCTTACACTTCGAATCTTTTCGTCTCGCTCACATTTCTCACCTCACTGTTTCTGGCTTTTTGGACATAGTTTGGACTGAAGCGAGAAACCTGTACTTTACACAGGAAAACTCATCCAGTGTACTGTATTACTACTGGCTCTGTTGCCTTGCTCTCACCTGAGAGTCCCGGGTTCTATTCCCGGCATTGTGGTAATATTTTGGACACAGTATGGAAGCTGGATGAAAAATTATGGCTCTCAACACAAAGTGACAACGAATATATGGAAGGTTGTGTATTCAGTTTGGGTTAAATTATTGTGGTGGTGTCGTGTCGTCAGCGAAGGTGGTCGGAGTTATAAAACAGTAGTGCCGGTACACCTAACGTTCATTTAAAGCAATCATACATCACCTATGAGATAGGCTTATATGACGGAAGAGAAGAGAAGTGAGGAAAGTGGTGGTGTGGGTAGGAGACTGAGGGATGGTTGGTGGTGTGGAAAGGATGTGGAAAAATGGTATGGACTGGTGGGTGGATGTACAGAAAAGTAATGTAAGTGTCTGATACTGGAGAGAGAGAGAGAGAGAGAGAGAGGAGCGATCAGCGACAACATGAGATAAAGTTCAACTGGGCTGAAAGAGAAAAATAATAAAAAAGAATGAATAGAGAAGTATATTGATAGAAAGTGCAAATAAAGTGATGTAAAGAAAATAGTGAAGGTAATTAAATTGACTCAGTTCCATTATATGCTCAACAGCACATGTGTGTTTGTGTGTTCACCATACACTTGGCCATCCGTAACATTTTGATATCAGATACCCCCCCTCCTCCTCTCTCTCTCTCTCTCTCTCTCTCTCTCTCTCAGGGCTCAAGGTGTCATCATGTTCTGAGAGCGTCTGGAAAGATGCCGGGAAGCCTGTTTGTCTCTTTTTTTTTTTTTTTACCACTTTCCGGCTCTACCAGTATCTCCCAGTTTTCTCATATATTTTATCTGACTTTATTTAAACATTTTATTCTTAGTCTTTATTTTCATCATTTATCCTTCATTTATAATCCTTCATACATTTTTATCTTTCATTCCACTTAATCTTTAAGAATTCCTTCCAGCGGTATACTCTTTCTCAACACTCCCACCTCCTCCACATCCTTCTCTTTCTTTATTCTTGTTTCTCAATATTTCATTATTTCACTTTATTCTTATTCATTTTTACATCATTCTAATTCCTCAGTCACGTCTTGGAATTTCTCTGTTTATTTTTCATTATCTACGTTTCTCTTCCTTTACTGCTTTCCTTCATTTCTGATCGTAGAAGTTTTTCATTTAAATCTTTTTTTTTTTTCACATCTTTCGATTTCTTAACATCATTTCGATTTTTTTTTTTTTTTTTTTTGCGCTTTATCATTACTGCTGTCTTCTTTCTTCTCGTATTTTGTTTTCTGTCCCAGAGTGTTTTACAGCGCTTTTAGTTTTATCCTTACAAAATTTGGCTTTTCAAATCATTCTCTCCGTTTCCTTGTTTTTCTTTCTTGCCACCATCCTCAAATTTCTGAAAGGTATTGTTGTGTGGACTTTTTAACACCTCTCGTTTTCTTTTCCCTTAGTTCCTGTCGGTGCTGTTGCTCTGTCGCCTAATTTTCTCTCTTTTACTGGTTTCTTTCATTCTACATTTTATCCTCCTTAGTCATTTTCCTTTTCGTTCACTTACGCAGCCCTCCTAGTCTGGTTTTACATAACGTTTTTTTTTTCCTCTTTCCATAGGTTTATTTCCTTGTCTTCATTCACCTTCCTTTTATTAGCTTATTCTCTCTCTCTCTCTCTCTCTCTCTCTCTCTCTCTCTCTCTCTCCGTTTCTTCGGCTAAACACTCCAACCAACCGAAAGACAGTTCCATTCGCTTCTACTCCTTTTGTCTCAAACCCTCTCCCTCTCCCTCTAATCTCCAACAACCCCCTTTCCCTGTAAGACGCAAGTAACTCTCTTCCTCCGTCCTATAGTTACTTATTCTATCTCCTTCCCTCCCTCTTGCTGATTTTCGTTCTTATTTTTCCTTTCTTTCTGCCCTGAAGCAATCCAACTAATCCACTCCCTTCTCGCCCCCCCCATCTCTCTCTCTCTCATACTTGGGGAGAGAGAGAGAGAGAGAGGGGGGGATAGCGTGAAACAGTCTCAAACTCCAGTGCTATTACGCCACTTACGTCTAAAGCTGAGTGGTCTCTGGTTCGTGCAACAATGACAACTATGTACTGATATCGCCGGTGCCTGCGTTATTACTGATACCCTTCCCCCCGACACACACTTTGATGATTTATTTATGTTCGCCATACTATATTTCTCTGCCTTATTTTCTTTTCCTTTATTTCTCTTATTCCAACTTTTCCTCACCTAAGAGCACAACACACACGGATACGATTGGCAGAATGGAGGGACTGCAATATAATAAAAAAAAAAAACTAAGGTAGTGCGTCAGGATGAAACTGGAGAAAAGACCAGCTGAAACTGAATATAAAACTGGAGAATCTGTGAGAGAAGGTGAAAAGTTGAAATGGGTATATGGGAAAAGGTAATTAAAGGGTGGTGGCAAAAAAAGAAAAGCAAGGAAACGGACTGGATGATTGGGAAAAGCAAATAAATTTTAAGGATAAAACTGGAACTGCTGTAAAACATTCTAGGGGAGAAAGCAAAATACGAGAAGAAAGAAGACAGAAGTAATGATGAAGCGCAAAAAAACTTCGAAATGATGTTAAGAGGTCGAAAGATATGAAAAAAAAAAAAAGATGGTGAAAAATTTATATAAGAAATGAAGGAAAGGTAGTAATGTTAACTCCAGGCCAGGAACACTCTAGATCTTGATAGAACAATCGTATGAAAACCTCGCGGAAAAAAACTTCAGCAATAAATAGTATACTTCTCAGCACACCCCAACCCACCCCACCACATTCCCACCCCTCCCTTCCTTATCACACCCGCCGCTTACCACCCCACCACTTCCTCGGACTGGGGATGAGCATACTGATAAACAGTTGGTACACGTCACACAGTTCCTTCTCAATCCATCACTGCTTCCTACGTTGAAGTATGAAGGGAGAATAACACAAAATCTTTAAGGGCATAATCACTAGAAAGGAAATGACATAAGTAGTGTTTCCGTGACATAGAACTTTTACAGTTTGTCTGTTTCGTTGTTTTCCTGAGAATGAGGCTTTTCATGACACTATTATATCTGCTCACTACTAACCTGACATCCTTCAATCTTTGACGTTGAAAAAGTAAGTGTTCCATAAGGCTACGTGATACTGCTCTTGTCTCATAACAAGCAAATATATATATATATATATATATATATATATATATATATATATATATATATATATATATATATATATATATATATATATATATATTACAAGGAGTGTTTCAGAAATATAATAATGATAATTTTTATCCTCATTAATATTTTCATTCATTGACATGAACCAAAAACATTAATAAAGACTGTATCTCAATAATTAGGGGTTCCGCAAATTAAGCATTTATTTCACTCGCATACAAAAGCACGGAAACTAAGAAATGCATTAGCTTTCTTTTCATTCTAACATTTCTGCTTTCGTCTTCTTTTCGATCATCTCTCTGTCTGAACACCTCCTTCATGAGGCATTACTTGTGTTCTTTATGTGTAGTAATTGAAGAGTTATACTTTGCAACGAGCGCTACACCCGTTTCTGCGCAGTCTTTGACAACCGCCAGGAGTGAGACGCGTTTCAGCCCGAGTTCGAAATTATGGTCATCCTTCCAAGCCACTGGGGTTTCCACCAGGAAGGGTGAATCAATATCCATTGCTGTGAAGAGATCCCTGGTCTCTGCTGTAACAAATTCTCAGAGTCTCTTGTCCTTGAATGAATCCAGACCCTTCTTCTTGAGGTGCTGCATTCCTTCTTCTAAGCTCGGCTTCGTAAGACAGCCACACATACTTTTAAGGTCCTCTGATTTTAGCCCTGTCAAAAAATGCCCCCTGTGGCGGGGGAGGACACAATCTGGCTGCACTATGGGGTGGTACTACTACTCTACGGCCAGGTTGTGTTAGGAAGAATTCTGCCACCGTATTCCCTGCGTGTCGTAAAAGGCGACTAAAAGGGAAGGGGTGAGGGGACTAGGGACCCCCTCTTCTGTTTTCAAGTTCCCAAAAGAGACAGGCCATAGAAAGGGATGGGGGACTGAGTTATCCCCGTACCCTGAAGATCGGGTCTACGAATGTGCGTGGATGTAGTACGACTGAGGCTAAAAAGGAGGAGATTGGGAGAAAGTTTGTAAGAAGAAAGTTGGATGTGTTAGCTTTGAGTGAAACAAAGATGAACGGGAAAGATTAGTCCAAGTTTGAAAGGGTGAATGGAAGATTGTCCGGTGTTGATAGAGGAAGGGCAAGAGAAGGCGTGGCCTTGTTAGTGAGGCCGGAATGTTTGATTGAATGGAAGGAAGTGTCATCAAGATTGATGTGAGCGAAATTTGAACGTGAGTTGTGGGTATTTGTGAGTGTGTATGGGCCTGGTAGTGAAAGGGATGAAGAAGAGAGGGAGTCTTCCTGGAACCATGTTGTTGAGTGTCTGCAGATTTTTGGAGCGAATGTGAATGTGGTAATGATAGGACATCTGAAGGCTAAAGTGGGAAATGTAGCAGTTGAAGTTGTAGTTGGTATGCATGGTGTGCCTGGAAGATGTGAAAATGGGGAACGAATGATAGGGATGTGCGTTGAGCGAGAGATGATGATTGGGAATACCTTGTTTGAGAAGAAAGATATTTATGAGTATACATGGGTGAGACAGGAGAGTGGAAGGGTTGCTGATAGAGCATTGATTGACTATGTGGTTGTGTCCAGGAATGTAATAGGGAGATTGTTGGATGTGAGAGTTCTGAGAAGGGAGGGTGAAAGTGTGTCTGACCACTACCTGGTGGAGGGAAAGTTGAGACTAG
>NW_027645250.1:0-13867 GCF_032717465.1 Coenobita brevimanus | reverse complement strand
TACGTATTACTAAAAGTGTCAAAGGTAGGTGTCAAGGTCATCTAAAAACATAAAAAGGGACAGTGCTGCCTTGGCGGAGGGTGAGTATGCGATTTCTTTGAGTGCTTTATTTACACTAACGACGAATGCTGTAATTATGATGGAAATGGAAGTGGCAGTGGTGGTGGTGGTGGTTGGTAATGATGATGGTAAAGATTACACACACACACACACACACACACACACACACACACACACACACACACACACACACACACACACACACACAAAACCTTCCCTTCCTCCTCCAAGCTACCCATCCCTCCCTTACCACGCCACTCCACCCTTCCACTGGCTTCAATAATAGATGAGAACAGGAAGGAAGAGAAAGGACTAGACTCTACAGTGGATTAGTGGCGGTGGTGTTGGTGAACAGTGGAAGGGGAAGTTGTGTGGGTGACATGAAATGCTCTAGCGCAGCAGAAATGAAATACGAGTAAAAAAATGATGTTGAGGTATAATTAATGAGATTTTTTTTTCTGATGGAACTGGGTCACTCTCAAAACTTCACTATTAAGTTGTGGTTCCATGAAATTCGATGGGCGTTAGTAATGAGGCAAAAATGAGTCTCCTTGGCTGCCTGTGAAATCGATCTTCGGTCTGACCATACTTGGCCATCAACTGAGCAGCAAGCAGTTTGGGATTTTTGTGCAGGTAAAGGAAAAGAGCTATGTAAGAGGCTTCCATGTACTCTGAATAAAGCCGTATCGTGGTAGCAAGATTAAATTCAGGTAAAACGTTATTGGGAGGGGGAGTTTGTGATTATCTGAATGAAGGTTCGTGTGATGAAATGATAACATATGCTGATGTCAATAAATAAACACACACACACACACACACACACACACACACTCACCGTTAAACATGTAAATTTACTCGAGGCAACATAATTTTCTTACTTCATTTTCCGCTACACCAAAATAAAATAAAATGTATATGTTGTACAGAGGAATTTACATGAGGCATTAGGGTACCCACGTATATTTGCCGGTCGCTTCCAAGAGAAACCACATATGCACCCATTTTTGTCATATTTGCCAGAACTCATGGATATAAGTGCACTAAAATGAGCTCCTCGCAGATACACAATTTTTGTACACAAACAGGATTGGCCTTATCCGGCATTTCTAACCTATTTGATAATATCTGCCCGGAATATTTTACAATTCTACCGGAGCCAGCACTGAAAAAAGAAAAACGTGAACTCTTCATAATATTATCTCCAACACTATAGCCATAATTATGCCTTTTCTTTTTTGTTCCTTAAATTATACACTTCAGATTTAGCATAATTATCGCCTTTGTCCATCCCATATCCATGGTCTTACACACACACACACACACTATGTATATACATGTATATATATATATATATATTTATATATATATATATATATATATATATATGTATAGTCTCTGCTGATCTCTTACCTTTATCTCATTTCTCTCCCATCATCAACATCATCATCATCATCATCATCATTCTAATTCCATGTCCTGTTAATGACGTGAACGATGCCATTTATTACACCAATTTCCTCTCTAATATCCAATTTCTCTTTCTTTTCTTTTTCACATAATATACATGTTATGTCTCCTTACCCTCGCATCTAATTTCTCCCTCTACTTTTCCCTACAGGAAAGCCGATTCTGGAGGAGGCCGCCGTCTGCCTGTTTAATTAAGTGGAGAGGCGGTGGAGTATGGGAATTGTGGTATTATGCCGCTAGAGAGGTGGTGGCGCCACTCCTTGCATCCTGTTGGTAAACTCTCGTAACTTCTCGCGGCTTCTCGCTGTGTCTCATTCCCGCTTGGGGGGAGAGGGAGAGTGGAGCAGGGATATGAGAAAAAAAAAAGCGAAATGGAGGGAAGTGAGGGCGGAAAGAGAGTAGGAGGCAGGAGGATTGGTGAGAGGAATCTGGGAGGGAAAATGAGAGGGATGATGAGATGGAAGCAGTGGAAATGGAGGAATGAACGACAAACAGAAGGAAATGAGGGCGGATGGACGGTAGGAGGAGGAAACTGGGCTGATGGGAGGATTCAGTGACGGAAAATGAGAGAGAGAAAACTGAGTGAGCAGGAGGGAGATGAAAGGAAAAGGGGGTGAAATGGAGGAAAAAACTATTTGGGAGGAAAAGTACCCTTGAGAGGAATGAGAGAAGAGGAAAAAGGGATTAGTGGGAGGAAATACAAAGAGGAAAATAAGAGGGAACTTAGCACATATGCCCGTCTCCGGCTAAATTCCTAGGGTCAACTCCCCACCCCGCCTGTTTTCCCCAGTGGATATACTTTCACTCCATGGATTTATTTTCCTGCATGGATCTACTTCTCCCTTGAACTAGTTTGCCCTATGAAATATATTTTCTTCCTTAGGCCTATCTTCACCATGGACCTATTTTGCCCATGAACCTTTTTCATACAACCTGTTTTCAACTATAAACCTTCCTTCTCCCATGGATTATAATTCCAGCGGCTCCTCTTTTTACCATGAACCAATTTTTTTCCTATGAGTCAATTTTCAGTCCCTGGACCTACTTCCCTTCTCTCAGCTACTTACGGTCCATGGGCTTATTTTTTCTTCTCCACTGGCCTCTGTTCCTCATGGACCTATATTCCATCCAGTATCAATATTTCTTCAAGGACTAACTTTTTTCCCACAATCATATTTTTTTCCTGAAGCAGACAAACCGAATCCTATTAACTACCCACACCAACCCATTTCCTCCCAAGATCCTATTTCCTGGACCCATATTTCCCATAGACATATCTCCCGTGGATTTATTTTTTTCCCCCCGAATGGACCTACTCCAGCTATAGCCCTATTTAAGCAACATCTCTATTTACATCCTTAGTTCTACTCCCCCTAGTGGACTCAATTACCCCAAGTCCACCTACCGGCCCACATACCTACCCACACCAATCAGTGCAGTACAGCACATCTCCTGCCTAGTCCTTGGAGAAGTCACATATCCACTCTCCCCTCAACCCCCACTCATTCACCCACCCCGTTTGTCCACCTCCACCCACTCAGCGACCCCCACCTCACCAAAGCCCACTACCGTGCTCCCCCTACTCCTACCTTGCCTGCCCACCCACTCACTCAATCTTTCTTTCATCCACACACCCCACCCACTGTGCTTGTCCATTCACCCAACCACTTACTTTGCCCACCCCACCTACCTCCCACTCACTCCACCTGACCATTCACCCACACCACCCACTCATCTGCACACCAACCTACAGGGTATTTACCCGGCCACGAAACTTAGACTACCAAATGCAGGTTTACAGACAGACAGACAGACAGACACACACACACACACACACACACACACACACACACACACACACACACACACACATGCGAGTACTCATGCGCAGAGAGGTGTAACTGCTTTTATAATGCAAATGAGAAAGGAAAAACAAGAAATGACGATAGCGGATGAACTGAAGAAGACGTAGAATGAGAAGAAAAAACGGACAATGACAGGGAATGGTAAGGAAAGTGGGTGGGAGGAGATTCGGAGAGGAAGGAGGGCTGGTGTAAGAGGGAAGTATATAATAGGCAAAGGACAGAGAAGAAAGATGGGGTAAAAAGAGACAGAGGAAAGAGAAGATTGACGGGCATGGAAGAGAGCATTAGGGGAAGAGAGATGGTGATTGGGGAGTGGCGTGAAAGGGGATATGTGAAGAATTAGACAAACCAAAAGAGATGATTAGAGACTAAGAGAGGAGAAAAAAGCGCTTACGAGAGAATAATACATTATGCGGCCTTCAGACAAGGAATAAAAAGAAATAAGAGGGGAAGACAGAGACTGAGAGAGTAAGAGACGGCCATTTCAGAAGACAGGATGATGAAAGGACATGCGATCAAGAGGAGACTAGAGAAGGAAAAAGCCAGGATAGGAGAAGACAGGCAGGAAAAATTAGACGAATAGAGACATATAGAATATATATATATATATATATATATATATAAACGCGGGCTGTGTGAGGGCGATGTGGTGGTGTGTCAGATCATATGATTGTGGTATGCAAGACCAAGCTGAGAGAAGTGAGGTGGATCAGGAGAGAGAGGGAGCAGTCAGGGAGAAAGACTGAAAGTTGAGGATACAGGACCAAAGTAGAGGACGAGTTAGAATTACTGAATTGGAATGAAATGGATCTGGACAGACTGTGGAGTGCATTAGGGATTGCTTAGTTAGGAATGCTAAAGCGGTATGTGGTGTGGCAAGAGTAACAACAAAGAAGAAAGGTATGGCATGGTGGGATGAGGAGGTAAAGAGAGCGGTGGAGGAAAAGAGGAAGGAAGTGGCTAAAGTGGTTACAGGATAGGGGTTCAGTTGAAATAAGAACTGAATATGTTGAGTGCAAGAAGCACGTAAAGAGACTAGTGAAGAGGAAAAAGAAGGAGGTAAATGAGAATCTAGGAAGAGAAATGAATGAGAACTACTCTGAAAATAGAAAGTTATTCTGGAAGAAGGTACGGAAATGTAGAAGTGAAAGCGGAAAGAAATGGGATGGTGTGAAGGATGCAGGTGGTAGATTATTAACCCATGGAGATGAAGTAAGGACCAGATTGAAAGAATATTTTGAAAGCCCTGAAGAATTGGGATAGAGAGAGCAGAGCAGCTGTAAACATGATTGGTTTTGGGGGTGTGCAGAGAAGGAATGCAGTGCCAGGAGACGTGACACTCGCATGGGTGAAGAGTGCTGTGAAGCGGCTGAAAAATGGGGAAAGCAGCTGGGGTTGATGAGGTGTATGGAGGAGATGCTTAAATGTAGTGGAGAGAATGAGATCGAAGTGCTCGTTGGAGATATGTATGAAGGCATGGATGAGTGAAGCTGTGCCTGCAGAGTGGAAAAAGGCTGTGATTGTACCCCTGTACAAAAATAAAGGTGAACGAAGTGAGTGCAAGAATTATCGTGGCATAAGCTTACTGAGTGTGGTAGGGAAAGGTATATGGAAGAATTATTATAGAGAAAGTAAGAGAGTATATCAGAAGTCCTAGTGAGTGATGAACAGGGTGGCTTTAGGAGTGGCAGAGGATGTGTGGACCAAATATTTGGAGTGAGACAGATAGTAGAGAAGGCTTGTGAGAAGGACTATAAGGTGTTTATGGAATTCATGGATCTGGAAAAAGCATATGGCAAAGTGGACAGAGAAAGGATTGTGGAAAAGTTTGCGCATATACGGTGTAGAGAGTAAGTTGCTAGGTGCCGTCAAGAGTTTTTATGATGGTAGTGAAGCATGTGTCAGGGTTAATGGGCATCTAAGTGAATGGTTCACGATCAGTGTGGGCATGCGACAAGGTTGTGTGATGTCCCCATGGTTGTTCAATGTATATATGGATGGGGTGATGAGAAAAGTGAAAACACGAGTAATGGAGAGGAGAGGGATGGCATTGGTAATGAATGGTGATGGATGGAATATCCCAAATTTGTTGTATGCTGATGATGCAGTACTGCTTGCAAGTACAGGACAAGAACTTGGTAGGCTAGTGCAGAGTTTTGCTGATGTCTGTAAGCGTCGTTCCTTGACAGTAAATGTAGAAAAGAGTAAAGTGATGGTTATTGAGAGAGAAGATTGACTCCCAGTGCAATATAACAGTGAATGGAGAGAGACTGGAACTGGTGAGAAAGTTCAAATTCCTGGGTACAGTGATAAAAAAGAGAGGAAAATGTGCAAGAGCAGTTGAAAGTAAAAGGAACAAGGAAGAAAAGTAGCTGGTGCAATGAAGGTCTTGATAAGAAACAGAGGCTTGAGTGTTGCAGCTGCACGAGGCTTACATGAGGGAGTGTTAGTGCCAACTTTAACATATGAATGTGAGACTATGGTGTGGCATGAAAATGAAAAGTCAAGAGTAAGAGCAGCGGAGATGGGACTGCTGAGGAATGTATGTGGAGTACAGAGGGGTGGGGATAGGATGCAAATAATGTGATTCGTGAAAGATGCGGAGTGAGGAAGTCGGTGGACACCAGAACTGAAGAGAGTGTGCTGAGATGATATGGTCATGTGGAGAGAATGGATAACAACAGAGTGGTGAAGAAGGTATTCCTGAGCGAATTCGAAGGAGGGAGGAGGCGAGGTAAGCCAATGAGAAGGTGGAGAGATATGTTGGATGAGTGTGTGAGGAAGAGAGGTTTGGAAGTCGGTGAGGCTAGGGAACTGACGGGAGATCGAGCTGGCTGGATGAATTTTGTGAGGAGAAGTGCATGATCAGGGATTTTTGGCACCCGTTTTTAACGTGGCATTGTCTGGACTGACTCTGTCTGATACGATTATGTGACGCTACAGAACGTGGTGAATGTTTTTGGCGTATCCGATAGAGCCGGGATTCCAGGGGCTTGAATGATGAGTGAATGGAAGCGTGGCCCATTGGATTGGGCAATTTTGTGATGTCTGGGCATTGCTACTCCTCACCCTGCCCTTGGGTGGGAAAGGAGGTCCGGATGATGATGATGATGATATATATATATATATATATATATATATATATATATATATATATATATATATATATATATATATATATATGAGCCTCTGTGCTACAGTGGTAAAATGTGCGTTTTCGTACACTGAAGAACGAGGGTTCGCGCCCCGCTAGGGTAATAAACTTTGGGAGCGTTCTTCCAGGCCACGTACTGCGTTGGCAGACGCAAGGGGTGCTGTGGTAGAACCAGTGTCGATAGTATCCTTGCACCCAGTTGGCTTGCGCGGGCCGAGTACACTTGGTTCACGGACTACGCACACATCCAAAGCCACTCCAACACTACAATTACACTTACAAGCACTTCTCACCCTACGCCACAATCTCTACTAGACAGCCTATGCCTCTTGGTAGGGATACATTGGCTGAATCGTCCCCACTTCGGTCGGGATAGGCCGGTCCTGCAGTGGACATATAAACGGCTGATGAGATGATATATATATATATATATATATATATATATATATATATATATATATATATATATATATATATATATATATATATATATCCATCCATCATCCAATGTTACGTTGCCCCATGCGGAGCGTAGGAGCCCGGGGGCTAAGCAGATTTGGTCCTGACAGTACAAAATGAGAGTGACCAGCCTCACTCATCCCTGAGTGGCATTACGTGAGCAATAAACCCCAACCCTCCTTGGATATAAACCTTCACCGGCTCAATCCTATTGGAACGCCCTAATTACCCACTAAACCACCAGGCTCCCAAATTTGGTTATATGGTTACCATCAAAAAAGCGTAGTAAATGGTTTCTAATTGTGCAGGAAGCCATGTGGCTTGTCATTCAGTGTGGAGTCACCCACAGGCAGAAGGAGAAGAGGAAAGAATGAAGGAAAGAAAGATAGAAGGAGTATAAAGTGACCCATGGAGGTAGAAGGACGAAGAAAGAATGAAGGAAAGAAGAAGACAGAAGAGGATGGAGGGAGAGAAGGATGGAGGAGAGAAAAGAGCAGAAACCCGAGAGTAGCATACATCGAGTGAGTGAATGAGTGAGCGCCCATATATATATATATATATATATATATATATATATATATATATATATATATATATATATATATATATATATATATATAAAGAGAGACAGAGAGACACAGACAGACAGAGGGAAAATTATACGGGGAATGTGAAGAAGATATTAGGGAAGAAGAGATGGCGATGAGAGGGTAGGATGAGAGGGAATAAGAGGAAGATAAGAGGAACATAAAAAAATGAAGATTGGTGAAAATGAGGGGGAAAGTATAAAACGGAAAAGAGAGAGAGAGAGAGAGAGAGAGAGAGATAGAGAGAGAGAGAGAGAGAGAGAGAGAGAGAGAGAGAGAGAGAGAGGATATTACACCAACTTTATGGCCGTCATATATCACACCCATATTTCAGTATCAAAAAACCATATAATATCTCCCCATATAATGACTTTCTTGGACTGCATCTGAGGTTTAGATCAGAGGTGCTCCACGAATTCTGGTGAAGGGCCGAATTATACACTGAGCAAGATTTAGCCTTCCACATTTTTCTTATAATGCATTCATGGTTTTTGCTATTGCTATTGATGTTTCTGTGGGGCCTTCCTACGGGTACAGTACAATATATCGTGTAAGAACTGGCGGTTCCTTGTAATTAGCGCCTCACCAGGGTCGGACCGGAGGCCTTCCTCACGGCGATGTACAGGGAAATACGAGGTTTGGCTTCGGAGTGGACGCTGCAGTTGCTCCATCCACGGCACACAGCATACACCTCTTGTAGGCTCCTTGTTAGCATCCATATAAGAGAAACAAGAGCACTAAACTCGTCAATGGGCAGTTAACTCACTATTTGGTACACTGCTTATCTAATTATTCGCTGTGTATGAAACTTGATCCTTGTGTCACTGAGCATAGACACAATGGTGAGATTCGAATCATTTACAATTTCTGGCTAAAATTTAGAGTATATTCACTTGATTTATGGAAGAGCGCCGGACTGGAAATTGCCACTGGTCTGCTGGCATGGCACTCTTGGTTTTAGATGAATGAGCTGAGAGCTTTCGTACGATTTTAAACCCAATCAGCAGGATGATGTCTATTAATTTCATTCTTGCTGTCTTCAATTGATTTTTTTCAGCGTGAGACTTGCCCTTCAAGGTCATGTTTTAACTTCCTTCATTACGATGACATTTTTATTTAGTATTATTCCCGCTCTAATAAAACGAGGGAGGATGCCAAAGTTATTCGGCTCATGCACGCGCGTGTGTGAACAATATAACAAAACATTTTTATCCGATTTAAACAGAAACTTAGTGGAAGGGCTGAGGGAAATCTCAAGGAGCTGACTTTTTTTTCTTTTTTAGCAATAAGTCAAAGGCAGAATTTGACAGGGCTAGGCCAATGTTTACAGATCAAAATTTACTTTAATATTTTTTGTTTGAATAAGACCAAACTTGGGGAAAGGGCTGAGGGAAAGGCAGGAACGAAGGGATCCGTTGCTGAGAATAACTGGTCAGGGTTAAGGTACAGGGGCAAGGTCAAAGGTCCAACCCATGTGTCTAGGTGAACAAAATAACTAAAGTACATTTGATATAATCTGGGGGAAGCTTGGCGGAAGGGATAAGGATAAACCATGATATGGCCTAGAACTTTTGAGAAGAACACGCCAAAGATTACATAGGAAAGGTCAGCATGAACAGTTTTTATCAAATTTAAGCCAAACTTTGAACGTCGTTCTGGTTATTGCAAAGATAAATGGATTCGATTTTGAGAATACTTAGTCAACAGTCAGAGATGCAGGAAAATGTTAAACGTCAGGGTCATATCGTCACATGTTTGTACATGAACCTGGATAAGAACGAAGGAATCAGAGTGTGAGAACAATCGATGAAAAGGTTAAGCTCACAGGGCAAAGTCAAGTGTTTGGCCCTTAGACGAGTTGATGAGCGTGGGTGCTGCATCTCTAAGCACTCCTTCTTCTTAATTATGTTATTCTCAGCTCAGGAAGTATCGCCCGTACAAAACAAACTCGACAAAGGACATAATATTTTCTTTTATTACATCCGCACCCTCGATGCAAGGGAGGTGTTATGCTTTGCTCATCCTTTGCTTATCAGTCTGTCTGTCTGTTTGTGAACAAAGTTACTGAAGCAGTTCTTATCATATTTTAACTATAGATAGTGGAAAGGTTGACGGGCGACCTAGCGACCTACCTATTGTTTTTTATGACCACGGGCAGATCAGGATCACAGGACTAGGTCGGAGTTTAACCTCGGATGGTCAATTTAAACAGTTTTTATCCCATTCAAACAAATCTTGGTGGAAGAGTTCAGGGTAAGATAAGAAGGAAAGGATTCAGTATTGAGAAAAATTAATTAATGTCAAGATCACATGGCAAGGCCAAAGTTCAGCTGGTTTGTAGATGTTAATAAAATAACGCAGTTCTAATATTATTTGAACCAAAGTTGGTGGAAGGGTAGAGGATCAGTCAAGGGGTTTACCTATTGTTTTTTTTTAGAACAGTAAGCCAAAGCTCAAAGTCAAATAGCAAAGGTCAAAATAGACATTGTCTATCAGATTTAAATCTAGCCTTGAGGAAGGACTTAGGATGAAATTAGGATCAAGAGATTTGATTTTGAAAACAGCCACTGTCAGAGGGAAAGGTCATAGTGAGGATCAGAGAATGAGGGCAGGTGAAACAGTTGTATTCCAATTTAGAACAAACTTGGTGGAAGAGTTAAGGATGGTGCATATGTGAAAAAATTCGACGTGACGGCAATCAGTCGGAGGTCAAGGGCAAAAGGCTAAGTCAATTGTTCGTCATTTAGAGCTATTTGCTGTGCGCTGGTGTTTTACTGTTTGAGTGCTTCTTCTTTTTATATTCTTTGTTTTTTTCTCCACTTGATTTCTTTCGTCTTAGGAGCGACTTTACCTTTTTATATTTATGTGGTACACACTACGATGACTTTCTTTTTCTTCTTTTTTTTTGTTTTTTTTTTTTTTTTTTTTATAGTCTTGCCATCACCAATAGTTTTATTTAGCTTACGAGAGTTTACTATACGGTTCCATCTTCACTACGCTGCCTTTATATATATATATATATATATATATATATATATATATATATATATATATATATATATATATATATATAATTCCTGCCATATTTAAATTATTTTCTTAACTATGGAGACCCCTTCGGTCTGGAAAGACTAAATGAATCGCTATATCTAACAGTGCCAGCACGCAAAAGATCTAAGCTGAATATAACTGTATGGTAATGGGCAAATATCACAGGTAAAGACCTAACTGTATTACAGGTGTCCATGCGTTTATTTTTTAGCTTGTTCTACGACCTTATTCAGCTTTGGAGAAACAATTCAAACTGGGAGGAGATTAGATATTGAAGTTATTAGATGTTTCCTTGCCAGGCGTTACCTTTTCTTTAAAAAAGAAAAAAAAAGAAAGAAAAAAGTAAAAGGCTGTTAACAGGAAGAACGTAACTGAAGTGAGGTCACCACATTGAAGTTACCTGCACAATTTGTCAACCATTTCCAGTAAGATGACTCCTTCTTTTGTTCTGTTCATGCTGCTTCTGATTTCTTTCGTTCACCTTTTGGGAGACAACTAGGAGTGGTATAATTAGATATTTCTTCACTGACCTACCCAGTGCGATGACCCCCTTCTTAAATTTTACTCCTTGTTCCTACACGACGATATCTTTAAGTTCATAGGAAGTTACTTAGCAGCAGTAGCAACCCTCCACCGCTACCCCCACCCCTTTCTCGTCGCCTCAGCAGCAGCAGCAGCAGCAGTACTAATAGTAGTAGCAACCCCAGGCTCATCTGAACGTGAACCCGGTGGACTGCAGGTTGAGTTGCCCTCCTGCTGCAGTCCACCATCATCTTTTCGGGAGACAAGGAAAGGAGTTGAGGGACATTTCTATAACAGGACAGCAAAGCCACCCTGTTATATCGGTGCCACCACGAGAAGACATACCTCTCAAGGACCCCTCTCGTAGTGGTGGCAATAAATATCCGAGCTTGAGTTCTCATGAAATAAAAGAAAGTATGTTTACTGATCCCCAGGGGGTAGGGAGGTTTCAAGAATACTCCCCTAGTATCCCTGCTTGTCGTACGAGGCGACTAAAAGGGTTAATGGTGGGTTAGTGCCCCACCCCGTAAAAAGAACTAAACAAGCGAATAAAGCGCCTCGAACCAGGACGGATCATATGTTGACGACTAAGGAACGGACAAAGGACATTCTGAGGGTGGGGACATAAAATGTGAGAGGAGTGAATGATGAAGTGAAAGAGAGAGATTGTTCAGATGCTTGAGGATGCACGAGTGGATGTATGTGGATTGACTAAAACTAAATGGCAAGGTGAAAGGCTGAGAGAATGAGAATACGGTTTAGGAATATGTGCGGGAGTTAATGAGAATGAGAGGGCAAGAGAGGGAGTATCTGATGATAAGTAAGAAGTGGAAGGAGAATATAAGAGAGTATGGAACAGTGGGTGCAAGGATTGTTTGGGTGAGGCTGAAAGTAGGTATACAAGCGTGGGCGATTGTATGTGTGTATGTGCCGACAGAGGACCGAGTGGCAAGAGTGAAAGATGAGTTTTGGGCATGTGTAGAAACGTGTGTGGACAAATTTGTGAGAAGCGAGAGAGTGTTTTTGACTGGAGACATGAATGGCAAAGTTGGGAATGTAAGAGTGGATGGAGTGGTTGATCAGTGGGGTGTGCCAGCTGAAGTAGATGGGAATGGTATTGCTTTAGTGGACATCTGTGTTGGTAAGGGGTTGGCAATAGCCAACACCTACTTTCGGCATAAGATGATCCACTGGTATACATGAAGTGTAATGAGAAGGATGGATGGTGAACTTGTTGAACGAAAGGCAATGATAGACTACGTGTGTGTGGATGACCGAATGAGAAGACAAGTGTTGGACGCAAGAGTGTGGAGAGGGTGGAGGAATGGAATCTTGGACCAGCACTTAGTGATGGCCAAGGTAAAGCTGCAAAGAAAATGGTTGAAGAGATGAAGGGGAATACAGGAAGAAACAGCTCCTGTGAGAAGAGTGGAGAAATTGCAAGATAGTGTGAAAATGGCTGAGTATAAGAGCATAGTGGAAGAAAGATTGGGAAGGTATGAGTTAGAGCAGATGGAAGGGGTGGAAGACGTATGAAAGTTATTCATGGAAGAGATAGGTGCAGTGTGTAAGGTGGTTTGTGGAGTGAGGAGGAGATGCAGGAGTGTGCAAGGGACAGCAGGGTGGAATGATGAGGTGAAACGAGCTGTGGAACAAAAGAAGATGGCATATAGTGAATGGCTAGCGAGTAGAGGTAGGGGAGAAGATGAGAGAAAGAAGAGAGAAGTATACGAGAGCAGGAGAAGGGAGGTGAAGAGACTGGTGAAGGAGAGTAAGAAGAAAGTGGATGAAGAGTTTGGGTGGAATCTGAGTGTGAAATGGAGGGAGAGTAAGAAATTGTTTTGGAAGGAGGTAAAGAAAGTAAGGCAGTGTGAAAGGGGAAAGAGTAGGGAAGTGAAAGATGGGAATAATAGATTGTTGGTGGAGAAGAGAGAGAATTGAGGAGATGGAAGGAGCACTTTGAGGATTTGTTGAAAGTAGAGAGTCAGAGCAGTGTGAGTATAAGTGGCTGGGGAATGGCTGGGAGAAGAAGAGATGAGAGGAGGGATGAAGAGATCAGTAGGGTGGAAGCAGTGGACGCAATGAAGATCAAGATGGGAAAGGCCCCAGGAACTGATGGAGTGTGTGGTGAAATGCTGAGGTATGAGGGTGAGATTATTGTGGAGTGGATATGGAAGTTGTGTAGATTGGCTTGTGAAGAAAGAAAGGGTTCCAGGGGACTGGAAATCAGGTATGATTGTTTCTTTATACAAAGGAAAAGGGGAGAGAGAAGTATGTGGTAACAATAGGGATATTTGCCTTCTTAGTGTGGCTGGAAAAATATATGATAGAATACTCATTGATAGGGTTAGGCATATGACAGAGGAGCTAGTTGGAGAAGAACAAGTGGGATTTATGAAGGGAAAAGGGTGTGTAGATCAGATATTTGTTCTAAGATGTTTAGTGGAGAAGTATCTAGAGAAGGGAAGGAAAGTGTATGCTGCCTTCATGGACTTGGAGAAAGCTTATGACAGAATAGATAGGCAAGGTATGTGGAAAGTATTAAGAATATATGGAGTAGAAGGAAAACTGTTGTGTGCTGTGAAGAGCATGTACGAAGGAGCTAGGGCTACGGTGAGAGTGGATGGTGAGCTGAGTGAGTTCTTTGATCTCAATGTGGGACTGAAACAGGGTTGTGTGATGTCTCCATGGCTGTTTAATAG
>NW_027645249.1:0-2997 GCF_032717465.1 Coenobita brevimanus | reverse complement strand
ATACATAGATCGGGTTGTAAAGGAGATGCAAGGTAGGGCAGTGGATGTGGGGGTGGCTCTAATGAATGAGGGTGAGATTTGGAAGACTCCGGTATTGTTGTTTGCTGATGATACAGTATTGTCGAGTGAAGATGAATGGGAGTTGCAAGGTTTGGTGAATGAATTTGGGACAGTGTGCAGGCAGAGGAATCTGAAAATTAATGTAAAAAAGAGTAAAGTTATGGTGTTTGAGAGGAATGAAGTCACAGAATGTACAGTGAGATTGGATGGTGAGGATATGGAGAATGTGAGTGCATTCAAGTACTTGGGTAGTGTGATGAGTAAGGATGGAACTTTGGGGGATGAAGTGCTTGAAAGGGCACAGCAGGGAAGGAAGGTTGTTGGTTCACTGAAAGCAGTGATGAGAAATAGGGAGGTGAGTATGGAAGTTAAGAAGTCACTGCATGATAGTATTGTGATCCCTAGCCTGACATATGGAAGCGAGGTATGGACCTTGCAAGAGGGGAACAAGTCAAGAGTGAGAGCAATGGAAATGAGTTACTTGAGAGGAGCATGTGGAGTGACATGGAGGGACAGGTTGACGAATGAAGAAGAGAAGGAACGTTGTGGGGTGGATGTGGATGTGAATGTGGTTGAGAAGATTAGAGAAATACACTGAGGTGGTTTGGACATGTGGAGAGAATGGAGAATGAAAGACTGACTAAGACGGTTTATGTAGGTAAGGTGGAGGGAGGGAGAGGGAGAGGAAGACCGAGGATGAGGTGGAGAGACGGAGTTGAGAGGTATATGAGAGAGGGGGGCGTGTGTTCGGGGGAGGGTAGTCAAATGGTGGGTGACAGAGCAACTTGGAGGCGTTTTGTCAGTATCCACCCTTTGCGGGATTAGGGCGTCGGGCTATAGATAGATAGATGTTTACTGATAAGATGACTTTTATTTCTTGATATACTCGCTTAAAGGCCGTCTTCGGCGGCTTCCTCTCAAAGTCAAGTCATTTCCTATTTTCAGTCGAAAGGTAATAGAAATTTGAATTGCTCATGCCGTGAGCAAGATGGAGCGAAGAATTTTCCCTTATTTGTATCCTGCTGGGACACCCGTTGAGAAGAGAGAGAGAGAGAGAGAGAGAGAGAGAGAGAGAGAGAGAGAGAGAGACAGGATAGTAGTGTTTGCTATTATACTATAGCATTATGGTATACAGTTAAAGGAGTATAAGGAGGGAGGAAGGAGAGGAGAGAGAGTGATATTACAACAAACTCGTCACTCTTCTCTCTTCTCTTATGCTGGTAATTTTAATGCCGGACCAAGAACTTATCCATCCCCTCCACTAAAAGCAAATGCTAAATTTGATGCAAAAGACTAGAAATGAGTCGTAATTCGGAAAACCGGTGGCCCACTTGAACTAGAAACTGTTCTATTCTTCAAGTTAGAGCATTTTAACGGTACCTTGCTCTAACAAAATTTGCGCTACGTATCGCCGTTTTTGCTGTATTACAGTAACAACAAACAAACATACAGAAATCGGACCTTTATGATATAGATGTATGATACACGAGATTAACATTTCTCAGTAGTAACTTAGCACAAAATTCACCTAGAAATTTATAAACTTATCACTTCACTAGTTTGTGAATGTATGATTTTTTTTTTTTATATAACGCATACTTTATCCAACTTATGAAAAGAAAAAAAAAAAAACCGCTGACCAACGAAATGGAAAGCGATAAAGAACGTCCCAAATGATAAAAAATGAAGGAAATGATAAATGAGCGAAGCCAGGCGGTATCTGTTCACGCCTCACTGACGGACTGACCGACTGACTGACTGATGGGGGAGGGGGAGGGGGGCAGGGCAGGGGAAGGGAGAAGGGGTTTGTCCAGCCTTCATTCTAGATCATTAGTGTGGGAAAGGGGGTGATGGTGGTTATGTGTTTGTTGGTTTGATTTTGCTTTATTTGCTGTTTTTTTTTTTTTCTTTTTTTCACTTCCCTTGTAATTCATGCCATTTAAACTGTTTATTCAGTTCGTTTATAACTTCCTCTTTGATGCTTTCAGAGTAATTTTTAGGCTTGAACGACGGAAACTGGGCGCGTGTATAGTAGTTTCACATTTAGCTGGTTTTCTGTTTCTGGATCCTGCCCACTACACTGATAATGCTGGCAGACACGGTTATGATGATGATGATGATGATGATGATGATGATGAAAAGGTAGTGATAATGATGATGATGATGATGATAGTAATGCTGGTGAAAAGATAATGGTAACAATCAGGATGGTGGTGATGGTGAATAGGATGGCGATTTGAAAGTAATGGCCATGATCACAATATTCTGTATCTCCTCACCCGCTTTTTGCAGGTCAAGAAGATGAGAGAGCACCACCTGTTATGAAGCTTCCTTTCTGGCTCCAACACCCCCACCTACTGCAAATGGGTGTAGCCGTGGCAATAGGTGAACACAGCAAAAACTATGAAGTGCTGTATATTACCGAGATAGACAAATTGCAGTATTACAGAAAAAGCCTTTAATCGATCCAATGACATATTCCATTATATATAATTTGTTCGGTCATACACTAAGCGGGTTAGTCTTTTTCATGATTTTGCATATTATCTTTATATATGTATTTCCTGGATTCGGTTTTATTATTTTTCAGTGTTCTGCTTGTTTGGGATATATTTTTTACTGATATTCTTTTCCTTTTTGTCTTATTTCTTTTTTCTGTACTTCCATTTGCCACTGTTTCTGTGTTTCTCTTCTGTGCCTCCTCTTCTCTCCTTTCTTTTCCAGTCCCCTTCTCTACCCTCTTCTTCTTCATTTTCATTCTCCTCCTCCTCCTCCTCCTCCTCCTCCTCCACCTCCTCCTCTTCCTCTTCTTCTTCTTCTTCTTCTTTTCTCTTTCTATTCCCTTTCTTGTTTTGCACTGTCTTCTCTATTCCCTTCTCTGCACCTCTCTTCGTTTCTCATCTCTTCTCTCCTCCCCTCTTCTCACCCTTCCTCTCC
>NW_027645248.1:0-15000 GCF_032717465.1 Coenobita brevimanus | reverse complement strand
CTTTAGAATTCAAGAGAGATGGATATCATATTTCTAAATAATATTAATTACTTTCCAAGACGATAAAGGAAGGTGAAGAGGGGAAGGAGAGAGGAAAAGTTGTAAGACAAATAAGGGATAAAGAAGAAATAAAAATAAGAGAGGGAATTACTTATTTTTCGATATAACTTAAAATTAAAGAGATAGATATCATATTTCTAAATAATATTAATTACTTTCAAGACTATAAAGGAAGGTGAAAAGGGGAGGAGGAGAAGAAAAGGTAAGACAAGTAAGGATAGGAAGAAGAGGGAATTACTTATTTTTTCTCGATATAACTTAGAATTAATGAGGATGGATATCATATTTTCTAAATAATATTAATTACTTTCAAGACGATAAAAAGGAAGGTAAGAAAGGGGAGGAGGAGAGGAAAAGGTAAGACAAGTAAGGATAGGAAGAAATAAAAATAAGAGAGGAAATTACTGGTATTTTTTTTATATAACTTAGAATTAAAAAAAGAGATGGATATCATATTTCTAAATAATATTAATTACTTTCAAGACGCATAAAGGAAGGTGAAAGGGGAAGAAGGAGAGGGAAAAAGGTAAAAAGACAAATACAGGGATAAGAAGAAAATAAAAATAAGAGAGGGAATTACTTATTTTTTTCGATATAACTTAAAATTAAAGAGATAGATATCATATTTCTAAATAATATTAATTACTTTCAAGACTATAAAGGAAGGTGAAAGGGGGAGGAGAGAAGAAAAGGTAAGACAAGTAAGGATAGGAAGAGAGGGGAATTACTTATTTTTTCGATATAACTTAGAATTAATGAGATGGATATCACATATTTCCTAAATAATATTAATTACTTTCAAGACGATAAAGGAAGGTGAAAGGGGAGGAGAGAGGAAAAGGTAAGACAAGTAAGGGGATAGGAAGAAATAAAAAAATAAGAGGGAGGAAATTACTTATTTTTTTATATCAACTTAGAATTAAAGAGATGGATATCATATTTCTAAATAATATTAATTACTTTCAAGACGATAAAGGAAGGTGAAAGGGGGAAGGAGAGAGGAAAAGAGTAAGACAAGTAAGGATAGGAAGAAATAAAAATAAGAGGAGGAAATTACTTTATTTTTATATAACTTAGAATTAAAGAGATGGATATCATATTTCTTAAATAATATTAATTACTTTCAAGACGATAAAAGGAAGGTGAAAGGGGAAGGAGAGTAGGAAAAAGGTAAGACAAGTAAGGATGAGGAAGAAATAAAAATAGAGAGAGGAAATTACTTATTTTTTCGATATAACTAGAGGAAAAGGTAAGACAAGTAAGGATAGGAAGAAATAAAAATAAGAGAGGAAATTACTTCTATTTTCGATATAACTAGAGGAAAAGGTAGAAGACAAGTAAGGATAGGAAAGAAATAAAAATAAAGAGAGAGAGAAATTAATTTTTATTTTTTCGATATCACTAGAGGAAAAGGTAAGACAAGTAAGGATAGGAAGAAATAAAAATAAGAGGAAATTACTTATTTTTTTCTTGATATCACCTAGAGGAAAAGGTAAAGACAAGTAAGGATAGGAAGAAATAAAAATAAGAGAGGAAATTACTTATTTTTTCGATATAATTTAGAATTAAAGAGATGGATATCATATTTCTAAATAATATTAATTAGTTTAAAAGTAACCTTTCATAACAAGTGAGAGAGGCATGATGAATGAGTTTTGCCTTTTGGCAATGACAAACTTGTTCTGAAAAAAGACAATGGAAGGTGAAAGGTGGAGGAGGAGCTTATTTACATAACTTGTTCTGAGAAGCAGGAAGGTGAAAGGTGGAGGAGAGAGGATCTCTAAAGGTGTAAAAAAAAAAAATTAACTTAGCCCTTATATGATTTACTGGGATGTTGAAAATAAAAAATAATCTGAACTATGTTGTGTTACTCCCATATTTTTTTTTCTGAACTGAATCCTCCCCCCCTAAAAAAAAAATTGGTAAAAAATTAGTGGGCTGTCGTTGAAAATAAAAAAAAACTGAAATACATTATCTCTCTCCTAAATATTTTTTCTGAATCTCTAAGATGTAAAAAAAATTAAGTTAGCCTTATATGATTTACTGGGATGTTGAAAATAAAAAATAATCTGAACTACATTATCTCTCTCCTAAATATTTTTTCTGAATCTCTAAAGGTGTAAAAAAAAAATTAACTTAGCCTTATATGATTTACTGGGATGTTGAAAATAAAAAATAATCTGAACTATGTTGTGTTACTCCCATATTTTTTTCTGAATCCTCTCCCTAAAAAAAAAATTTTTGGGCTGTAGTTGTAAATAAAAAAAAAACTGAAATACATTATCTCTCTCCTAAATATTTTTTTCTGAATCTCTCTCCTAAGATGTAAAAAAAAATTAAGTTAGCCTATATATGATTTACTGGGATGTTGAAAATAAAAAATAATCTGAACTATATTGTTCTCTCTCCAAAATATTTTTTCTGGAGATCTCTATAAAGGTGTAAAAAAAAAATTAACTTAGCCTTATATGATTTAGTGGGCTGTCGTTGAAAATAAAAAAATAATCTGAACTATATTGTCTCTCTCCAAAATATTTTTTCTGAATCTCTAAAGGTGTAAAAAAAATTAACAGCCTTATATGATTTACTGGGATGTTGAAAATAAAAAATAATCTGAACTAGTTTGTTTTACTCCCATATTTTTTCTGAATCCTCCCCCCTAAAAAAAAAAATTAGTGGGCTGTCGTTGAAAATAAAAAAATAATCTGAACTATATTGTCTCTCTCCAAAATATTTTTTCTGAATCTCTAAAGGTGTAAAAAAAAAATTAACTTAGCCTTATATGATTTAGTGGGCTGTCGTTGAAAATAAAAAAAATAATCTGAACTATATTGTCTCTCTCCAAAATATTTTTTCTGAATCTTTAAAGGTGTAAAAAAAATTAACTTACCCTTATATGATTTAGTGGGCTGTCGATGAAAATAAAAAAATAATCTGAACTCTATTGACTCTCTCCAAAATAGTTTTTCTGAATCTAACTTAGCCTTATATGATTTAGTGGGCTGTCGTTGAAAATAAAAAAATAATCTGAACTATATTGTCTCTCTCCAAAATATTTTTTCTGAATCTCAAAAGGTGTAAAAAAAAAATTAATCTTAGCCTTATATGATTTAGTGGGCTGTCATTGAAAATAAAAAAATAATCTGAACTATATTGTCTCTCTCCAAAATATTTTTTCTGAATCTCTAAAGGTGTAAAAAAAAAATTAACTTAGCCTTATATGATTTAGTGGGCTGTCGTTGAAAATAAAAAATAATCTGAACTAAATTTTCTCTCTCCAAAGAAATATTTTTTCTGAATCTTAAAGGTGGTAAAAAAAAATCTAACTTAGCCTTATATGATTTAGTGGGCTGTCGTTGAAAATAAAAAAATAATCTGAACTATATTGTCTCTCCCCAAAATATTTTTTCTTGAATCTTTCTAAAGGTGTAAAAAAAATTAACTTAGCCTTATATGATTTAGTGGGCTGTCGTTGAAAATAAAAAAATAATCTAGTGAACTATATTGTCTCTCTCCAAAATATAATTTCTGATTCTCTAAACCTCTTAAAAAAATATTAACTTAGCCTTATATGATTTAGTGGGCTGTCATTGAAAATAAAAAAATAATCTGAACTATATTGTCTCTCTCCAAAATATTTTTTCTGAATCTCTAAAAGGTGTAAAAAAAAATTAACTTAGCCTTATCATATGATTTAGTGGGCTGTCGTTGAAAATAAAAAAATAATCTGAACTATATTGTCTCTCTCCAAAATATTTTTTCTGAATCTTTAAAGGTGTAAAAAAAAATTAACTTAGCCTTATCTCTAAGATGTAAAAAAAATTAAGTTAAAATAAAAAAAAATCTGAAATACATTATCTCTCTCCTAAATATTTTTTCTGAATCTTTAAGATGTAAAAAAAATTAAATTAGCCTTATATGATTTAGTGGGCTGTCGTTGAATAAAAAAAAAATCTGAAGACTATTTTGTGTTACTCCCAAAGTTATTTCTTAATTCCCCCCCTAAAAAAAAGAATTAAAAAATCTGAACTATGTTGTGTTACTTTCCTATAGTTTTTTTTTCTGAATTTCTCCCCTATTGAAAAATAATAAAAATAATCTGAACGTTTACGTTGTGTTACTCCCATAGTTTTTTTCTGAATTTCTAAGGTGTAAAAAAAATTAAGAAAAAGAATTGTGGATAACCTACCATTAAAAAAAAAAAATTGGAAGTTTGATATATCGCACTCCTAAATATTTTTCTGATTTTCTAAGAGGAAAAGGTAAGACAAGTAAGGATAGGAAGAAATAAAAATAAGAGAGGGAATTACTTGTTTTTCGATATAACTTAGAATTAAAAAGATGGATATCCATATTTCTAAATAATATTAATTACTTTTCAAGACGATAAAGGAAGGTGAAAAGGGAGAGGAGAGAGGAAAAGGTGTAAGACAAGTAAGGATAGGAAGAAATAAAAACTAAGAGAGGGAAATTACTTATTTTTTCGATATGCCAACTAGAGGAAAAAGGTAAGACAAGTAAGGATAGGAAGAAATAAAAATAAGAGAGGAAATTTACTTATTTTTTCAGAAAATCATAACTAGAGGAAAAGGTAAGATAAGTAAAGGATAGGAAGAAATAAAAATAAGAGAGGAAATTACTTATTTTTTCGATATAACTAGAGGAAAAGGTAAAGACAAAGTAAGGATAGGAAGAAATAAAAATAAGAGAGGAAATTACTTCTTTTATTTTTTCGATATAACTAGAGGAAAAGGTAAGATAAGTAAGGATAGGAAGAAATAAAAATAAGAGAGGAAATTACTTAGAGGGAATTACTTATTTTTTTCGATATAACTTAGAATTAAAGAGATGGATATCATATTTCTAAATAATTATTAATTAGTTTAAAGTAACCTTTCATAACAGAGTATGAGAGGCATGATGAATGAGTTTTGCCTTTTGGCAATGATAAACTTGTTCTGAAAAGACAATGGGGAAAGGTGAAAAGGGTGGAGGAGGAGTTTATTTACATAACTTGTTCTGAGAAGCAGGAAGGTGAAAGGTGGAGTGAGAGAGGAAACGAGTAAGACAAGTAAGGATAGGAAAGAAATAAAAGTAAGAGAGGGAATTACTTATTTTTTCGATATAACTTAGAATTAAAAGAGATGGATATCATATTTCTAAATAATATTAATTAGTTTAAAGTAGCAGCACCTTTCACACCAACAAGTAGGGAGAGGCATGATGAATGAGTTTTGCCTTTTTAAGCAATATGATAAACTTGTTCTGGAAAAGACAATGGAAGGTGAAAGGTGGAAGGATGAGAGTTTATTTACATAACTTGTTCTGCCAGAAGCAGGAGAGAGGTGAAAGGTGGAGGAGAGAGGAAACGGTAAGACAAGTAAGGATAGGAAGAAAATAAAAATAAGAGAGGGAATTACTTATTTTTTCGAAATAACTTAGAATTAAAGAGTTGGATATCATATTTCTAAATAATAGTTAATTTAGTTTAAAAGCCTTTCATTAACAAGTGAGAGGCATGATGAATGAGTTTTGCCTTTTGGCAATGATAAACTTGTTCTGAAAAGACAATGGAAGGTGAAGAAAGGTGGAGGAGGAGTTTATTTACATAACTTGTTCTAGAGAAGCTTGGGAAGGTTGAAAGGTGGAGGAGAGAGGAAACGCAGTAAGACAAGTAAGGATAGGAAGAAATAAAAAATAGAGAGAGGGGAATTACTTATTTTTTCTGATATACTAACTTAGAATTAAAGAGATGGATATCATATTTCTAAATAATATTAATTAGTTTAAAAGTAACCTTTCATAACAAGTGAGAGGCATGATGAATGAGTTTTGCCTTTTTGGCAATGATAAACTTGTTCTGAAAAGACAATGGAAGGTGAAAGGTGGAGAGGAGGGAGTTTATTTACATAACTTGTTCTGAGAAGCAGGAAGGTGAAAGGTGGAGGAGAGAGAGGAAACGGTAAGGAACAAGTAAGGATAGGAAGAAAATAAAAATAAGAGAGAATTACTTATTTTTTTTTTCGATATAACTTAGAATTAAAGAGATGGATATCATATTTCTAAAATAATATTAATTAAGTTTAAAGTAACCTTTCATAACAAGTGAGAGAGCATGATGAATGAGTTTTGCCTTTTGGCAATGATAAACTTGTTCTGAAAAGACAATGGAAGGTGAAAGGTGGAGGAGGAGTTTATTTACATAAGCTTGTTCTGAGAAGCAGGAAGGTGAAAGGTGGAAGGAGAGAGGAAACGGAAGAATAAAGTAAGTGATAGGAAGAAATAAAAAATAAAGAGAGGGAATTACTTATTTTTTCGATATAAATTAGAATTAAAGAGATGGATATCATATTTCTAAAAAATATTAATTAGTATAAAGTAACCTATCATAACAAGTTAGAGGCATGATTAATGAGTTTTTGCCTTTTGGCAATGATTAAACTTGTTGCTGAAAAAGACAATGGAAGGAGTGAAAGGTGGAGGAGGAGTTTATTTACATAACTTGTTCTGTGAGAAGCCACAGGGAAAGGTGAAAGGGTGGAGGAGAGAGGGAAACTTGTAAGACAAGTAAGGATAGGAAGAAATAAAAATAAGAGAGGGGAATTACTTATTTTTTCTAGATATATAACTTAAAAATTAAAGAGATGGATATCCATATTTCTAAATAATATTAATCTAGTTTAAAGTAACCTTTCATAACAAGTGAGAGGCATGATGAATGAGTTTTGCCTTTTGGCAATGATAAACTTGTTCTGAAAGAGATGTAATGGAAGGTGAAAAGGTGGAGGAGGAGGTTTATTTACATAACTTGTTCTGAGAAGCAGGAAGGTGAAAAGGTGGAGGAAGAGAGAGTGAAACGGTAAGACAAGTAAGGATAGGAAAGAAATAAAAATAAGAGGAGGGAATTACTTATTTTTTCGATATAACTTAAAATTAAAGAGATGGATATCATATTTCTAAATAATATTAATTACACTTTCAAAGAAGGTGAAAGGGGGAGGAGAGAAGAAAAGGTAAGACAAGTAAGGATAGCAAGAGAGGGAATTACTTATTTTTCGATATAACTTAAAATTAAAGAGATGGATATCATATTTCTAAATAATAATATTGAAATTACTTTCCCAAAAGAAAGGTGAAAGGGGAGGAGAAGAAAGAAAAGGTAAGACAAGTAAGGATAGCAAGAGAGGGAATTACTTATTTTTTCGATATAACTTAAAATTAAAGAGATGGATATCATATTTCTAAATAATATTAATTGCACTTTCAAGAAAGGTGAAAGGGGGAGGAGAGAAGAAAAGCAGTAAGACAAGTAAGGATAGCAAGAGAGGGAATTACTTATTTTTTCGATATAACTTAAAATTAAAGAGATGGATATCATATTTCTAAATAATATTAATTACTTTCAAGAAAGGTAGAAAGGGGGAGGAGAGAAGAAAAGGTAAGACAAGTAAGGATAGCAAGAGAGGGGAATTACTTATTTTTTCCTTTGATATAACTTAAAATTAAAGAGATGGATATCATATTTCTTAAATAATATTAATTACTTTCAAGAAAGGTGAAAGGGTGAGGAGAGAAGAAAAGGTAAGACAAGTAAGGATAGGAAGAAGAGGGAATTACTTACTTTTTTCGATATAACTTAAAATTAAAGAGATGGATATCATATTTCTAAATAATATTAATTACTTTTTTCAAGAAGGGTGAAAGGGGGAGGAGAGGTTGAAGAGGATATAGAAAAGAAAGAGAAGGAGAAGTTATTTACATAACTTGTTCTGAGAAGCACAGTGGAAGGTGAAAGGGGGAGGGGTTGAAGTATAATAAGTTTTTATTTACATAACTTGTTCTGAGAAGCAGGAAGATGGGAAAGGGGAGGAGTTAAAATATATAGTGTGAATACATTTGGTTTAAATAGAATATAGAAAGGGAGTGGGAGATGGATTCTTTATATTTATGGAATCTATTTTTATCCACATTTCTAAATAATATTAATTACTTTCAAGATCGATAAAGGGAAGGTGAAAGGGGGAGGAGGGTTTAAGAGGATATAGAGAGAGCGGGAAAGTTTATTTACATAACTTGTTCTGAGAAGCAGGATGGTGAAAGGGGGGAGGGGGGGTTTGAAGCTATAATAAGTTTATTTACATAACTTGTTCTTGAGGAAGCAGGGAAGGTGGAAGTGAAGGGAGGGGAGACCAGGGGCGGTGACTGACTATCCTGCTGTGCTCCTGATTGGCTGAAGGATACCATAATTCTAGCGTGCTTATTGGTTGGCCAGTTGCCTCCACTCACAGATAGGAAAGTCAACTCCAAAACATCTTACTCTTTATACTTAGGATTATAGACTTTATTAACAATACCTCTTCAAAAGGAAGTGCCTCATATATATAGAGAGGGTTTAGTGGGTTAGTTAAAGGTTTCTTCTCTCTTCATTTAAGGTAACACCTCATTGTTATATATGGTCATACTTCTTTTGTCATAAATGTACGCACAGATTAGTAATAGTTAATGTTGGATTGTTTTTTTGTTGTTTTTACAATAATTCCAATCAAAACACCTCTTTCATTTGAACCTTAACTCCTCGGACTAGAGTGGACTGTGCCTTCGCTTCAGAAAGAGTTTTTTGAGGAATATTGGCTGCCGCATTATAGTCTCCTATCCAGAAAATCTCCACCGATTGGACCAAAAAATAGTTGTTGTTACTTTAACTGCTGAAGTGCTGGAATGGAGCTGGAAGTTTGGAGAATATTTCTTGTGCTGGGAGACTTTGTCGTTATAGAGTAATATCACTCATCGTAGACCCCGAAGAGTAGCACACCCACACTTCTTCTTCCCTCCTCATCTTTTCTTAAATCCTGGCCAATATTCAAAGGTCCCTTGTAACCTGAAATGTCGGTTGTTGTTTGTCGTGGTAGGTGTTACATCTGTGTTGCTCTCGACGAACTTCGAGTGTCGGTCTTTCAATTCGTTTAATTGGTCCAACGGAGAACGTTCTTCCGACGTACTACCCGATTGATGAAGTGCATAGACGAGATGGTTGACTTGGCACCCTTGGGTGAAAGAGTTAACCACAAAAACATTCATCTTTGGTGTAAAGTCATGGCCATTCGGACCAGACCTTTGGAGTAGATCTTCTATCATCGCACTGCACAGCTGACGGCCATCCAAGAGATAGCCAAGACATCTCTTTTCGAAGAGAGGAGTAACATTCCTCCGATTCCAACAGTATTTTGCCCAGGGAACATTTAATATTGTTATAATATCTGTTTTAGTCTTTGGAGGAACTTTGCAATGGGTCTAGCCTAGCTAATAATTATCTTGCTTATTGAGAAAAGGAAGGAATGTGGTTTTATGATCTGTTTTCGTTTATCTATTTTTTTCCCTAATAGGTTTAAAAAGGCATTTATGATAAAAAATCAGCTCCACTAAAAGATTGAAAGGCATTTATGATCCTAAAAAAGTTTACTATATATTAATGATCTATATTAGTAAGGATGTAAAAAATCTCAAAAACCAACTTTATTGATAATAATCCGATATAAGCCACTTGCCTGCTAAAAGGGTTGAAAGGCATTTTATAAATTCCCAGAAAAAGTCTCACTGTCTAATTATCTATAGTAAGATGTAAAATATAAAATATTCAAAAACCAACTTTATTGATAATAACCTGATATAAGATACTTACCTGCTAAATCTATACTGCCCTATTTAAGGACTATATATGCTTTTCTCAATATTCATAGATTTTTCCTTCCTATAGTTCAAAAACTGTCTTTATGCGGGCAAAAATTAAGCTAATCTTAGGGGGAAATACATAAACATACTATTTTATAATAAGCAATATACTGGGTGAAATAGCAAAGTCTTTTTAAAAATATTTAAAAATCAACCTTATTGAAATTTTTATACAACCTGATCGTTTGCTCACTAAAAGACTAAATAAAAAGTATTATGACAGCACAAACTAAATTATTTTTTTTTTCAGGATATTATGATAAGTGCATGAAACTTTACAAAGATCATTAAAGAAATAAAAAAATATAATAAGTTAAGAAAAAAGTTCCCCCCACGCCTGAAGTGGATAGTTTTTTTTGTATTGAAAGAATTTCATTTTTTTATGAAAAAATTCAAAAAATATAAAAAAAAAAAAATTAAAATAAAGAAAAAAAAATGAAAAAATACAAAAACTAACTAAAAAAATAAAAAAATATAACAAGCATTTTACTGCCCCCCCCACCACTTCCACCGTACCGGTTTCCACTCCCACTCCAGCTACTATCCTCACCACCACCAACACCTCCACCACAACAGCCACCATCATCATACCACCATTCCACACCGCCACCATCGCTCGCCGCACAACCACCACCGTTGCCAACACCATCGCTACCATCATTCCCACCACCACCAAAGCTACTATCCCCACTACCACCATCACCGCTCCCACCACAACTCACCACCGTTGCCAACACCACAGCCACCATACAGCTACCATCATTCCCACACGCCACCACAGCACGCCACAACCACCACCGTTTCCAACACCACATGTCGCTACCATCCCATTCCCACCGCCACCACAGCCGCTTATCGCCGCCACAACCACCCACCCGTTTCCAACACCACAGCCACCATCGCTACCATCATTCCCACACGCCACCACAGCCGCCACAACCACCACCGTTTTAACAACACCACAGTCGCTACCATCATTCCCCACCGCCACCACAGCCCTTCCACAACCAGCCCGACCGTTGTCGTCACCACAGCCACAACAGTCGCCGTCATCACCGCCCCCACTACAGTCATCACCATATAAAAAAAGAGAGGACGGCCCCCAAAAAGACAACAGAAGAAAACATTACTGAGACGACCCAAAGAAGTTCCCTACGAGTCTCCAAGAACTACCCCTCAAGAAGAACTTCAAAACAACCCCTTCTACTAATAATACAATTCCTTTTGAAAAACATGTTTACACATAAATTACCCTTGCTTTCAAAACACCATCCCCTTTTACAAACCTAAACACAAATCAAAGCCCATCCCCTTCATTTTTCAAAATATCCCAACTTCGAAAATCACTTAGAAATTCAAAATAGTCTCTCTCTTCAAAATTTTCCCACTGTTAACATGATTATTTTTATGTTCAAAATCAACCCGGTGGAAATCATTTTGAAAACACACAAAATACAACTTTACAATACACCCCTCCATCGGAAACCACGCATATACCCTCCCCCTTTCTCAAATGAAAGCATCCCCTCCAATAGATATTCAAATGTTCTAAAACTGTGAAAATAATCTTTTAAATTCAACAGTTCAAAATTCTTCCTATTTATCAGATGTAAGTCAATATTCTGATAGTTTATATGATTTGATAAAAAAGTTTAGATATTTAATTAAATATTGTTAAATATCTTTTTTCCTCATTGTATCTGAAAATTTTTCAATCTAAGTATTCTTTTAAAAAGGGACGCACCTAACATATTGGCAACACTATGATCAAATATTTTTAGCACTGAGTTTGGTTTGGATTTAAATATGTTTTTAATGATGAATGATCAGCAGACCATCAAGCATCTAGAAAAGGAACCTTCGAGGAAAGAAAAGAATTAGACAATCCAGAAGAGGAAGAGACTGGTCCTCCTGAAGCTGATATAAATATTAGAAATAAAAAAAGAAGGCTATCGTGAAGAAAATGAAGGTTCTTCATCTGATTGTTCTGTCTCTTCCACCTCTTCTTCTTCTTCTTGTTCTTCAGATGACACTCGAGTAAAAAAATAACAGACATATTCTGTATAGACTATTATATAAATTGTTGTTAAAGAAAGCGACTTTGAAAAAAAACGAATGTGAAAAAAGGTTTATAAAAGAATAAGAAAAAGGAAAAAGAGAAAAAAAAAATAATAAGGTACTATAGTATAAAAAACAACTAACATTTGGCTCCTCAAAAATACTAAACATATCTAGGAGAGCAATAGTTTTCTTTTTTTATCAGGATTTATGAATATAAGTAATGTATTTTCTTACTTTCCAATACAAGATTTTATTGTTTTTTTCTTTGTTTATTTTTTGTTTCCAGCTCACCAGGGTCTTATAGTTTCTCATTTCTGCTTTTTTTCTAGTATAAAAAAAAAACTTTTTTTCAAATATCTATTGTCCTCCATATTATTTTATAACAGCATATATTATCAATATTTTTTCTTGGCTTATTTTATTTCTTTTTTATCTACTAATTCTTCATTGTTTTTCAACAATTTCTGAATTATTCTATCTTCTACTCATATTTTTTTCCATTTAGCTAAATATAGATGAAATGTCATACTTTATAATAAGTTTAGTTTTATATATTTCAATATTTTAGATAAATATATGCCTTTTTAAGATTATCAGTGGCAGCTGAGATGTCTCCATAGTTTCTCTACTAAGAGTGATTTTTCGCATTTATGATTAAAAAATATAAAAAAGTCGCCCGCTAAAGAGTTGATAATCCCCAAAAAAAAGTCTACCAAAGTGCAGTAGTGATCTACAATAAGATGTAAAATATAAAATATTCAAAAAACCAACTTTATTGATAACCCTAATATAGCCACTTGCCAGCTAAAGGATGCGAAATATTAATTGTCTATAGTAAAGATGCGGTTTTCACCTGTATGTGTCCTGAGATGATATTTCATTGAATACTTGTTCAAGAATGGTTTAACAGCACAAAGTAGTGGCAGTAAGTCCAATTCTTACCCAAATGGATACTCTTCTTATGAATTTTGGAATGAATGATCCAGTATTGAAGAGAAAACCATAGCATTCATCACAGAGGTGGAGATTTCTTTGTATTGTGATATGTTTTCCGATAAAACCTTGTCATAGGAGGCAAATGGTTTTCTCTCATTTTTTTGGTGATATTTAGATTTTTTCTTATTTTGAAACATTTATCACAATGGTCACATTTATATATGGTTTTTTTAAACCTAAATTGTATGGTTCGTTTGTTTCTTTACTATATACCTCCTCTCTTCCCACCCTTAGGTGAAAAGTTGTATGAATACATTCATCTTGGCTAAAGTCCTGGCCTTTCCGACCTGGAAGTCTCCCTCTCCCGTTTTACTGCTTGAATTGGAAGAGATCTCCGGGATCGCACAGCTGAGAAACCTTGACGGCCATCTGAGAGATCAGGACCAGACTGGACATTCTTTGAGTCTCCAAGAGAATCTTTATCCATAACATTCTTATATCGTTTTGTCTTCGACCCTATAGAAAGAGTATTATTTTAGATATTTAAAAATAAATAGTATATATATATTTTTTTATTTTTAAAGGAAATAAAATATAATGGAGGAATCTGATATAGAATTACTTGTATCCCTCTATTACATGAAAAAAGAGGGGTGTGATATAGATATATGAATCATTTTATTCCCTCTATTTTAAACCATGAAGAATATTTTGATAATATAGATTGTGAAAGATAAATTTCTGATGATATAGAATCCTTGATTTCATCTATTGAACCCTTACCTATATATAGGTCTTGTAACTCCAGTTTGGGAAATGGATAAAGAAATTAAGATGATGGAAATTTTTCAGATAAATGATAGAAATATATGTTTCTCACCCTTCGCTATAAAACATCTTTTTATTTTTTCTTTGGAAATTAAATGCTAAAGATTTTAGATCTATATCTGAATATTTGCCTCCATTTAAAGAATTATATAAAGGGATAAAAATTGTTGTTTTTTTTGCTAAAGACTTAAAGATGAATTATATTTATTGGTCAGAATTAATAAAGTTGAAGGATATATTAATAAAACGATTTAAGCTTAGGATCTGAGATAAATATAAGAGTAGTGGTAGAACAAACAACGAAAAAAAAATTTTAGTTAAATATAGCAACTTCAGTAAATGTTTGCCATAGTTCCTTTTATAAGTTATATTTTTGCACTTCACTGGGGTAGAGCAGTAGTGAAATTTCTTTTTTAGGGGAAATAAATCAGAGAAAACCAAAAAAATATGCAAAAGATGTTGTCAGGAAAAATTACTAAAATAGGAGTTGTAAAAAAAGTGAAAGAGGTTATCGAAATAAAATTAACTAATGGTATTATATATAACATACGTGTTTACAATTTGGTCGTTTAAAAATAAACCATTATTCGGTTTACCGAGATAAAAAATATACTATGGAAGATTTTAATCAATCTAAAAGATATAGTCTTTGGTGAAAATTTATTAACTGACTATGAAATCAAAGAATGTGAGTATCAAAGCATTGTTCAGCTTCCCTGAGTTTAATATCTGTAGTTCACATTGCTTAAATACACCTTATCATTTAAGTGACAAAGATTTTATGTCTATTTATTTTTATGAATGAGATATAATCTTAAATAAAAATTAATCAAAAAATAAAATTAAATAGATAACAAAAAAAACTATAAATTTCTATGAAAATTTAATAGTATATACTATTAATTGAACCTTTCATTATATCAATTAAAAATGATGATACTCTGATCTTTGTAGCTGAAATAACAGAACCTTTATGGACAAATCCTGAAAATGTCTATAGGTTAGATAGGTGGGCTGAAATTGATTTTTCACCTCCAGAGTTATATACAAACTATCCAGTCGCCTCTGTCTTAGTTGCATAATGTAGTTTCTTTTTATACAATAAAAATATTGAACAAAAAAGTTGGTTTTTAAATATTTTTTAGCTCTACATCTTACTTTATAGACAATTAATATTTCTCATAGAATGTCACCTCTCTTTTCGGGAAAAGAGACAAGTCTGGCTATCTTTCTGGATGACCAGCCAAGGCTTCTCAGCTATGCAGTGCGATGATAGAAGATCTGTATAGGCCGACGAATGGAACGCACCACAGATGCAAGGGACCTCTGAATATCAGTAGGGTTTGCATAGAAAGATGATGAGGAAGGAGTGAGGTGTACTACCTT
>NW_027645246.1:0-26124 GCF_032717465.1 Coenobita brevimanus | reverse complement strand
TCTCAGCAGTTACTTCAACAGTCAAGGGATGAGGCTATGGCACACCTAATACCTGACTCTTACTCGTATCTGACTGCAAAAAATTTGTCTTGTTGCTTTTAATGCCTCTCAAAGACTCAATTTTTAAACCTATCAACCCGTGAAAATCTTCCACAGGAGATTCCACTAATGTTTAATAATATTCAGCTTCAACCCTGCATCATCCTTGAATATGTTTAAAATCATTCACGCCGGGAGATCTTGGAAAGATCTTATTGCATCGTCTTGTAAAATTCTCGGGGTTCCAAGCATTAGGTGTGCGTTAGCCAATTCTGTGCCTTCTTTACTCCCGCACAGTTGTTGACTTTATATACGGGGTTTTATTTCCGTCTCTGCTTATAAGGGCTAATTTGATGTGTGGGGAAGTTCACCATATATAGCTCTTCTCAACAGGGGTGGAGTCCAAAGCACATTGGTCTCAGAGTTGATCCCTTTAACCTTTGTCTCTAAATGTTGCCTCATTATCTCTTTTCTGTTGCTACTTCAATGGCCACTGCTTCTCTGTATTGCATCCTCCAATCTCTATGTCAGGCGCTTAAAACCCGTTTAGCAACAAACTCTGCTTTTTCTGTCAAACTCGTTCTAATGCAAGAGTTAACCATTACTTCCAGTCCTTTTCATTTATGTAATAGGACAACTCTAGTTTTCCAGATTTTCAAAAAACGCAGTAGTTCAGGCATCTCGAAATGAATGGATCTTTTGAATTTGGATCTCTTGGGTATTTTTTTAAGGCGCTGAAGATGGGCTACCTCAGCCTTTAGTTCCTTCTTCCCCACAATCTTACATAAACAGCGTGTCATTTAATTTTTAATGTAGCAGCAGGAAATAGAAATTCTTAACGCGTACCAATTCACGGGCTGTCCATTGCTACTTATGTCTACTGTGCTGTTTTCACTTCCCATCGGTTTCATGGCAACCAAAAAGTCATCTGCAGGCTCGCAACTTTCTCCTATTTATAGTTATCGCTTAATCGGATGCTTTAGAGAATTCTCAGTATTCGTAGTCATAAGCCACATGATAGCAATGGTTTAGTAATGCGCTTTTACCACTTACTCTGTTTAACACTGAGAACAAGAGCTTATTGATACTCTCAGATCTTCATGCAGCTTGAACCGGTAAATTCTGGAAATGACTCCCGTATATATTTTTCATTGCTTATCAATTCTAGTCTAATAAACTCGCTTCCCCGGAGTTGTTTCCCCTAAACTTCAACCTACTGCTGTTCAAGTCTGTTACAGATATTTTATGAAACAAGTGACACCAGTAATGCGGTTTTGTTTGTTTGTTTTTTTGGTTCAAAATTTTTCCTTCCTCTGTTCCGTTATTAAAAAAAAAAATGTGTGGTCCGGCCCTAACCGGTCTGATCCTCATTTTTTTGACTGCCCTTTCCTTCCTTTAAGAACAAGTATTGTTGACTTTAAACGTTAGGCTCCTTGGGATTTAAAAACATGTAACTGAGCAATTAGGATATGAATCCTTCGGCCAATTACGAAAACATCGGGTAAAAAATTTGCCCATTTACACCACATCTTCGTTACCTTCAATTGATAATAGGGAACTGGATTTTGAGAAAGGAAGTTTGTAATTCTTATTTAGGGATAGTTTTATGTTTCATCAATTATTGTTTATTTGTTGTCCTTCCTCACGGTTGATTATGCACGTGCCCTGTCTCCCGGAATATCAAGCCTCGAAACTTTTACTTCTGAGTTCACGCAAGAGACTGACGTAGAGGACGAGACACAATGCATAAAAAGTGGAGTGTCACCATGAATTTGTTAGCCTGAAAATAAATTGTTGATTTATATATATCATTGCTGGGATTTACATTAAGAATATGAGAGAGAGAGAGAGAGAGAGAGAGAGAGAGAGAGAGAGAGAGAGAGAGAGAGGTGTGCAGGAAATGAGGAAGCAGAAGTAATAAGAAAACTAGCGACGAATGTACAGAAAGGGACAACATGAAATAAATTCCATGAATATGTGGAGTACAGAGGCGTATTTTGCTTTAATTTTATAGAAAAGATTTTTAAATTATATATATATATATATATATATATATATATATATATATATATATATATATATATATATATATATATATATATATCAAAGTTGAAATAGAAAATTGACATTTTAAACAAACTGAGCAAGGTTGTTGCTGGTTTATCTAACTTGTTGCGCCAGAGGAGTGCCGATTTAGTTCATTCTCTGGATATTTTGTTCAATCGGCAATTTTTCCTTTTTCCAAAGATGATAAACTAGTGGTAAAAATATAAAAATAATAAAATTATTGTTATACTTCGTTTTCAAGAAATTCTCATAAGAATAATTTAAACATATCAAATATTAGTATAATAGATGATTTTCTATATACTCTTCTGTAAATTGTTATCAAATCCATACACCATTTTCCTTTTAAAAAAATAAATAGTTTTTTCGTCTATACTGAATTCAGTGTCTAAATCCTCGGGCACTCCATTCCAGAGAGGTTTTTGCTACAAATGTCGTATTTATCGATTCCCATAATCTATTTCTCTCTAAGAGGTATGTGTTGTTATAGAAAATCAATCTAGCATTTATTCTGCCTACATTTAGGGGCAAATCTAACGTCATGTAGGTTTATCTGGTGGACCATACAGTTGTTGTATGGTTAAAATATCATCAATCTCCAGTCTAAAGCCCGCCGAATGTCTCTCACATAGTATGATAGATTCATAATGGAATTCAATAAATTGAAAAAATATAAATATCTATAAAGAAATTATCTTATCATTATTAGAGTTTTATTAATTATAAGTATAAATTAAAAATTTAATATATATATTTTATGCGGAAAACCAAATCGATAGTTTGTATGGAGAGATGAAGAATCTCGAAGAAGCGGCCTTTGCATCAGCTTTGGTTCGCATTTTCAGAGCTATGTACAGTTATTTATGTAATACTCCAACACATTATAATGTTGAAATTAAAGGAGAAGAAGAATGCGATGAAATTGTCCAACTCAGTGCTGGCACAATATGTGATAATTCAAAAGAGAGAGAATAAATCATCAGATATAAATTATTAGTTTTGTACATAGTTCCTCGTGCCTATCTCAGACGTGCTCCCCGTCTGCTAGATCGTTTCGCCGTACTCGTCGCCATTTGAACGGTACAAATGAACACAAATGCAATGTATTATGAGACTATATATCTCACAATTCTCTCGCTATATGTGGCTTGGTGTAGATCGTAAATTGTGATTTACCATCCTGGTCCCCACAAAGGACGAGGGAGCCGCTAAGAAGCTAAAGCAGTGTGTGATAATCCAAAACAAAAAGAATAAACTGGAGGATTCGCTTCTTTGTTTTGCACACAGTTTTCATATCCATCCGCAAAATGCTCCCCCTTCTGCCTGATACGCAGCTTCGTCGCCATTTAAATAATAAAGAAGAATATAAATGTAGTGCGTTAAAAATATACTCTACAATTTCCTGCAAAGCCTATAAAATCTAGATGTGAAAAGCATAATTGTGCTAATATCCTGCTCTTTACTACGAAGAGCCGCAGCACCTCTTGCTCGTTTAACCCTTTAGTGGACAAGTGGTTACATTTTTTTGGATGTTTAGACTCATTATATATACTCAATTTGTATCTGCTCCGCCAAAACAACGACAAGTCAATATTAGTAAAATTGACCGATTTTCGATTACAATTTAAAAATGAGAGTAACTAATTTTCTTTACAATATAACAAATTTCTCAAGGAATAATAAATAAGAGGAGAAGTGAAATAAAATATTTTTATATTACATAAATATATAATTTAGATGTCTTTTCCAATTGGAACAGGTAAAAGTTTCATTGTTCAGGAAACCCTTCCAATTTCATTAAAAAAAGACTAATTTGTCCACATAAAACATTGAGAAACTTTCAAGTCGTTCCTGTTCCTAAAAAACCACAAAAGGTCATTATGATTTTATTCTTTCTCTTGATGATTTATTATCTTTATCTGACAACTAATATTTAATGAGGATACTTTTTCTGAAATTGGGATAGGGAAGGTAATATAACTACATCAGTATAATCGTTTCAATTACAGGTATTATTTTGATTTATTATAGTCAAAATCAGATTATAATTCAATTGTAAATTCACAAATTGGCGTTAACGGGCATTATATTTCGATCATTACTCCTCTATTTTAAATATTCAAAAGAATAACAGATATGCATTTCTCAACTCAATTCACAAGAATTATCTAGGATTAAAATTTTATTCTCAAGAGATCTTGGAGCTTCAGGCAATGTAATTTACCATAAGCGTTTCATACAGGTATAAAAATTTTTAGATGATATTGAGAAGACCGTTATAGAACTGATGGACGCGTACAAAAAACGCTGCAATCTCATTAATACCTGTTTTGGACCAGCTCAGTTTAAATGTGTTATTAAAAATGACTACTTTTTTTATAACAATAGTCTTTCAAGATAATATAAATGAATATATATGTTTTGGTGTTATAAGAATATATTAAAGAGAGAGAGAATTGATAATTTATAAAGATATTCGCCTTTTGATTTATTCTTGAAAATATTTTACATATGATAGAAAATATAAAGAAATTAATAATTATAATTGATGAAAACTTTCTTTCTCTTTATAATGAAAAAATATATTTAAGAACTCAAGAAAGATTTATACAATAATGAAGATGAAGTAAATTTATTATTATCATCTCTGTGATCCATATTCATACTGCAAGGAGCTCTTGCTCAATTATTAGCTAAAAAAATACTGAAATAATGTTTCCTTGCAACCACTTGCTTTTTCTATAATCAACATGACTTACTTCCTATATGTAGCCTGATTTCCCTTTACAATAGGTGGAGGAGATGAATAACAACTTCACCTTGCTGACCTCGGTCGGGAGTTGGCCGCTCACTAAAAGGCTTAATCTTCCTTTTTTAGAATAATATTTACACTCCGAAAATCACCAATAACTAATAAAACAATCTGTATTTAATTATCAAAAAATGAATCCTTTTTTAATACTCAATTTTTTATATATTTCTCTTTTTAAAGGCCACAAACAAAAAATATTATTCACCTTTCATATTTAAAAAATTAAAAGAAACAACAAATATTTATTTCAAAAAATCCAAGAATTTTTCTTACCTATTGTAAGATACCAATTAATATTACTCAGAGAATTCAGGTTTGGAATAAATGGTTTCCCATACCCAAACATAAAAGGATTAAAATGTGATTTAGGCACTAATTTTTATTTTTTCTTTAGTGATATATGTAGCAGCGCCTTAAATTCATCTCCTTCACATATAATGCAAAGTTCTTTGATGTATTTCTCATATTTTTCGTAAGATTGGTGTCTTATCATATAATAAAAAACATATATTTAAATTGTTATCTGTTTTCATATTCCAATAAAGATTCGCTTGTAATGCCATTGTTTTTATTTTCGAAGCTGTTGCTAGAGGGACTAGGTCTAGTAGATTTTTTTATCCAAATAATTTGCATAATAGTCGTTGATAATAAAGAAGGTAAGATCGATTATCAATGTCTTCTTTCAGATGCTTCTCTTTATAGATATAGAATTCTTTACCACACAGCAAAATGTAGCGGGTTCCATAATACTCAAAGCATTTCATATAATTATCCAGTACACTATAAGAGAAGACGGTCGCAAGGATAAAGAATCTAATTCAAATCTAATATATACTTTACAATTTCCTTCTAGTACAAATGTCTGATATTATTATTATAGAAGTTAACTATGATTAAGCTGGAAAATAACATTGATTGTGAATTAGATATAAGCATTGGTATTTTTTTAAATCTACTTCACCGACGCGAAACAAATAATATAAAATAATTTTCCTTCGCTATAAAACATAAAAGAATCTCATCTGCCGGAATGGGATGATCGTCATCTATTACCGCTTTCTCTGAATATTTTCTCTAAATCTTCTCTTATTGTCACTTTCCTTTTTCTCCGATACATGAAAAAATTTTCGTGAATAATTTATAAATGCGATAATGAGAAAAATTAATAATAAATGTCTCATAATCCTAAAATGAGTGTAGAAAAACACTGTCTCAGTCATATACCATACCATGGTGGGTATCCTCTTAAAACACCTTAATGAAAATAGTAGCTGCTTTTATAATAGCGCTTTTGTACTTTGATTCTGGAGGCAAACAGTTTTTCCTACTGAAAAGAATAAAGGAAAAGGAAGAAATTCTTTCACTTATTGATAAAGTATATATTAATAATGATATATGTGATATAATGAAGTAACATTGAAGAGAAGATATGGAATTTAGTAAAACAAAAAATAGAGAAAAAATTATAGAAAACTTAAAAGAATATGTACCTTCCTTCATGAATAGGTTCGATCTCAGCCGACTTGCAAATGATATTGCTGATATACAAAATGCAAAAAAATATCCTTTCCTTTTATTTTTTATTAGTCATTATTTAACTTGCGCTTGTTTCGAGTAATTTTCAGTTCCCTTAGAAACCGAAGAGAAGTTTCTTATCAAAGCAAAGTTTTGAACATGATGCAGATCCTTGTTTACATGAGTAGACTCAAAATCGTTTTAAAAAGTATTCGGCGGGGCGATATCATATTATCTGAAATATTTATATCAGAGAGATAAACTTGCTAATTCATTTTCTAGAGAAATAAAAAACGCAATTAATGAATTTAATTTTGTTATGCAAATTTTTTACCATATAAAAAATTGTCAAGAAGATCATGAAAAAATTCCGATTTAAGTGATGTTTCTATGAAGTCATATTCCCGTCAACGGATATATGTAAAGAATTATATGAATTAATAAAAAATACCGAATATAAAGCTCTAATTGAAATGGGAGCCACATTAAAAACGCAGAGATGTTAATAATTACTGGTGGGAAGAAATGGATGCTAGCATTAGAAGATTATAAATAACGGCATGTATATCTTTTGATAATATTCAGATAAACAAATTACTGCTTTTTACCATATAAAAAATGGCCATCTCTCTTTCTCATTAAAAATTTTTTACTGGAAAGTAAAATGATCACTTTTAGGACTCTTATGACCAAAGGTTCATATTATGACCGGATGTATAATCTGTATAAATAATTATTATCAAAATTATTTGAAGGAGCGCAAATATACAATCTTATTCATTCGGGCAGACTTTTTACCTTCTTTTATTCAAATTTCTTTTGAATTCAGAAGAAAGAAACAATCACCCACTAAAGGAGAATATAGTTTATCCAGCCAAATGTTATATCAATATATCGGGAATCAAGATAATTAATGGAAAAGGAGTGAAAGGACATCTATATTGATAGAGAAGTTCTTATTAACCTTGGCAAGTTTTCTTTTCCTTTTGCTATTATGTTGGGTTCGAATGAAAATTAAATCGACCAGTTTAACTTAGTTCAGAAAAATGCACATATCCTATCTCTGATGATGCTTAGAAATATAATAAGAGTTTTCCACGGGAAGGGATTTTTATCCCCTCAACCAACTACTTCAACGCGAGAAATAAAAGAATTAATGTCAGAGCTTTCATTTTTATTTCACAATCGTTCTCAAATAATATCTTGATGCTATTCAAAAATATATAACAAATTATAGATTACAATGTTGGATTGAATTATTTAAAAATATTAAACGCCAAAGTAGAAGAAGAAAATTTCAGATTTTTTTGAATCGGTGATAAAAACACATTTTTCTTCTTCTTCATTTATTGCCTTCTTCGAAAGAGAATTCTTAGCCTAGGGTCAAATTAAAGTTATCATAAAGAATGTCTGCTTCGATCTTCAATCAGAGTTGTTGATTTTCGTTTTATTTCTTCAATTCTTGTCTAATATCTTGTGCACTTCTTTTTTTCAATTACCAAGTTCCTATACTTTAGAGTTGTATTCAAAAAGTGATATATGTGGAATGGGGTTCTTACGTTTCGATTTCAAAAGAAACTTCTCTTTCAGATGGGTATCTAAAATCTTGGGAAATTCTTCTAGTATCTTGGTAAAAATTTAGCATATTCAAAATAAGGCCAATAATTTTCCGACCAAAGATAAATACCAAACTGATTGGTAGAATATGTTTTATCGGGGATTAACATTCAGCCATTCCTTGATTGTAGTTAGATAATCCAGAAGCTCCTTGTTTCCACAATGGCGAGATATTCAACAAAAAAAAGTGTTATGTGATTTGGGCATGCCTTATTTATATCTTCTTCTTTCTTTGAACTGACTGGTAACATTCATCAAAGTTTGCCTATCTGAGCCGATAATCTTACGGAGCAGAGGGCGTGGAGAGCTCATGTTGATAGTGGGAACGCAGAGCTATGCGATCCTCATATATAGCGGAGGCGGCATCCAACTACCAACCACTAAAACTTTTTCGCCAGCAGTGTTATATACGCACATCTGGTCATACAACTACACCTTTTAAAAACAGGAAATAGTGGTAGTTAGTGCCAGATTGTTTTTTGTTGTTGTTTTTTTTTTACACACATTTCGCTTCATAACACCTTTTTCATTTGAACTTAAAATTCCTCGGGAGAGTGGGACGGTGTGCAATGCTGTGAGCAGGTGTCACCTAACATATCATCTTGCATCTAAAGTCTGGGACTAACACCACGTCATCAAGTTCTCTTTGGAGTAGATCTTCGTATCATCGCATTGCACAGCGTTTGACGCCTTGATAATCCGCATAGTTAGCCATACATCTCTTTTCGAAGAGACAGAAGGTCTGTCTCATAATTTTTTTCTCAATATTTAAAATATAAAAGCTATTTAGTCGTCGCTCGTGGTTGATAATCCCAAAAATAGCTACGTGGTAATGATCTAAAGTAAGATGCAAAATATGGGTGATTCAAAAACCAACTTTTTGTTGATAATAACCTTATATAAGTTACTTGCCAGCTAAAGGATGCGAAATACACTGTCTAGTGGTAAGATAAAAATAAAAAAAATACTCAAAAACCAACTTTATTGAGCTACACCTAATATAGCCAATTTGCCAGCTAAAGGATGCGAAACATTAATAATCAGTAGTAAGATGTAAAATAAAAAATATTGTCTCAACTTTATTGATAATAACCTAATATATAGTTACTTCGCCAGTTAAAGGATGCGAAACATTAATTGTCTATAGTAAGATGTAAAATAAAAAAGTAATTCAAAAACCAACCCTTTTATTGATAATAAACTGATATAGCCACTTACCCTCTAAAATTTAAGTTCAAAATTGATTTTTGAGAGTGCTTATTTTTATGAAGAGAAAACCGATGACTCACTCCTCATATTATACTATTGAAACTTTATTCTCCTATAAATAAAAAATTAAGTATGATTATATCCATGTAGAAATAATGAAATTTGCCTCCAACCCGCTATTCAACCAACTTAATTTATCAGAGTTAGCGAGAATCGCCCTATGCTTCTTTCCATTTTTTTCAACAGATTCACGATCTCGAAGGAGAGAAGTATTCTTCTATTTAGAATTTTTATGTTAGCAAAAAATATAGATATTAATAATAATAATATAAATCTCCTTAACATGGACCTCAGCAGAAGGATATATACTCCTTCTAGTTTTCCTCTCATTTTTACCCTCGGTCTGTAAGTCATGAAATAAATAACTAAATAAATAAATAAAGAAATTCCTCTTGTTTTTTTCTTCTTCCTTTTAATTATAAATTTATTTTTCTTTATTCTTAAAATAAAAAAAATGTTATCTTTAAAGATAGGAGATAAAAATATATATATCAGAGGAAATAATGAATACATAAAGAAAAATATGTACATAAATTCAATACTGATAAACCGATTGAAGAAATAGATATTAATTTTTCTAATAGGGATTGTGACGAAGAATTAGATCCAATGTCGCATCCTCAGTCTGATTCTACATCTCTAATAGAATACTTCAATGTAAAGAACAAAATGCGCCAAGGCTAGATGGAGTCTGATACTCCAATCGCTTCTATTGAGAATGGAGGAGAGAGTGGTGCACATTTCCTCGGTGGGGCCTGCGTATGTTTAGCACCTGAGCAGCGGACTCACTCTGAGGACTCTCCTTTTCATTACTAGAATTGTCGTAGGTGCCATAGGCTAGGGAAACCAACACTATGCTCAAGGCTGTAACTCAATGTATAAATGATAATATCGTCACAAAATCATGGTCGAACAACGATTACAACTATTTTCAAGTAAACCTTGTGATAAGATTGTTGCCTGCCTTCCAAATGGAGCTTTGCGTCATCCACGGGAGCAAAAAATTATTTTAGATGTCGAAGAGATCGATTTCACTCTGAATTCTGCCACATGTGGATGTCCAAACTAGGCATTAGTCTAGCCAATCATCTCAGGCTGGAGGGCTGCAGTGCATTTGGCATTTGAGTAAACAGATGTCAAAACAAGTGGACACATTAAATAATGATGATGATGAGAATTACCTGTGTATTTGTAACCCTGCTCTGCATGCGCCAGTGTGGTAACCACGACGAATTGTTATACAATGTAGAAAACTTCGGCCTTCACTAATCAGAATATTTCAAACATGTGAGTCTCGAGTACCCTTCTGAACTATGACGATCCTTGTTTGCCCCTTCCTGGAGTGAGTTCGAAGAATGCTGCTCTCTCCTACAATTCAGCCTGAGTGAGCAGACTGCCGATGTGACCTCGAAAAGTGCTATGGGGGGCATCTTATTGAATCCCTCCTACTGGTGAAAGATGGACTCTTGGAAACGGGCGTTTACCAAGAGTTTAGCGCTTATGTGAAAGGGGGTGTTGTTACGGCCTCGAGGTAAAGGTGGTATATCTTCTTACTTGGAAGGAATGGACCACTATAATTGGGAATTGAGTAGCCTAGAAGGAGGGGAGACCCGCCCACCCAGTTCAGAGTAGCCAGCACTCCCACAAAATTAGTGTTCATGGACTGGGAGAGGACTCGGGAGATCACGCTTTGGGACTGTTGGTTTGTCAAATGGACGGCGTAGCATTGTGTTTACTCTCGTCTAGGTACGGAGGAGAGAAATTACAATGAGAGATAAAGACATTTATCGAGCCAGATCAAGCTAATCATGGGAGTTTTATGCAGAGAATCAATGATCCCGGTATAGTGGCGGAAGCTACTGCTTCCGAAGATTTTCACGAGAGAAGGCGAAAAACTCCTTCCTCCTTCTGATATGAGTAATTTTCCACTGGGAGTCCTCACCCCGAAGGGCAGCTGGTTACCACTTTCTGCGCTCGAGGGCCCATCGATAGAATCGTCATCGACAATCCTCGGGAAGTTCTTCGCGAGCATTTTTCCACCCTCCGCTCTTTATGAGGGAGTTGCCAATCTCTCCGAGTCTGAAGCGATCTTCTAGGTGGGCTATTGATAGAACCTACCAATATAAACCTCGAGAGATATCGCATGGCGGACATGTTACGTCTGTGAAGCATCCATGGGCTAACACTCCACCTTTCACCACTTTCTATGCGGGAGGCAAGCACATCTTTGGAGGACCATTAACACTCTCTCGGGAACCGTAAGTACCTCTGGTTCCAGCTATAGTGGCCACTTTTAGTTCCCACTGCTCCGGAGCTTCCCTTCAACAGAACGGAGACTCATCAGAGCCTGGATTGCAGAGGGGGAACTCCATCGATTTTTTAACCACCCAGTTATACGTTTGTCTAGAGAACTAAACTCCTCTGAGTCTTCCTCCAAATGGCCGCGTGGATTTTCCGAACTCTTAGAGTTCTCTTCCAGGAATTTTATGTCGGATGATGAAACCATGAGCGAGACTCAAAAATCAGTACAGTAACGGAAACAGATCTAGGGGGGATTACAAGATTATCTGTTTTAGCGAGAAAGTATGACATAACTCAGCAGATCCTCGGATGGATTACTTATAGTGTATGGGACGGCGGGAAGAGCCTATCACACCGCTTCTGCGTGATTTTCGCTTTTGTCTTCAGTTTGGTTACCGCACCATCCTCTCCTCGGGCATCTCTCATGCATTTCAATCAGCACTGTGCCAACCCATGGACTGCCTCCTGACCCACTCGTACGCTCTCTTGAAACCTGAGACTGCTGGATGGGCGCCAGTCTGTCCAATATCTTCCCATTTTTATTTGATAAACGAAAAAAACATTTCCTATCCAGTTGTCTCCGAAGAGAGACCATCACTTTGATGGCACCCCATTTCTTTCTCGCCCCGTCGACTCTCTGAAGAACCCCATAAACGAGGTGAGGAGGAATAAAGCTTTTTTTGCTTTGTGGGGTTGTTGTGATACCACGGACGGCCTTTTGCAGGAAGAGACTGAAAGAACCCAAAATCAACGTATCTCATGATACTTTGCGAGGCTAGTCTGCATTCCAGAGCTACTCGGTATACTCCCTACATTCTGGAGAAGAGACTCCCCCTCTCTTCCATTCAGAGATATTCTGCCTAAATTCTTACTCAAAATTATGAATAATTTAGAAGACTTGACAGAATCGCTGAATACTGCGTATCTTTTCACTCGTCTCCACCAATTACGAGGGTAGAACGATACCACAATCTCCAAACGCATTTTCAACCTGTCCCCACTGCCAGGAACATATGTCTTATTGATGCGGAAGGCAGATGGTCACTCTGTTTCCAGAGAATAATTTACCAGTTTTTTTTACCATTGACTACAATAAATAATAACTACAACGTTCTCATTTCCAGAATTTGACGAATCCCCGAAGGACGCGTTTCATCGAATTTTTAGTCACCGTGGGTCCCAATCCTTCAGGGCAAACATGCTCACTTCTCGGGATGACTTTGGCCGAAGCGAGCATCATCTTGTAGTTGGCGACTCCCGCCCATCGCCACGAAATGAAAGGAAAGGGGAAATCATCCTTCGCTCATACTTATCCGATAAAGTTACTCTGTCGTTATGGCTACGAATCCTGATCAGTTGTAAGCGAAGGGACTTGCGGCCTAGGAGGGTATCTATGCGGTTACAGGCCTTGGCATCAAAATAATAAAGAGGGTTACTTGGATTGATGCTCGCGTCGCTCGCCAAACGAAACCTACGACTCTACCTTTTTTCAAATCGATTTCTCGGATCCGGCTTCCGCCTTTAGATTTTTTCCTCAAGCATTATGGAAGTGGGATGTTTTTTAGAATGGGTAATTCCTGGCCAATCTGCAGTCGATATTCCTATGGAGCATACCCTTTTACTCGCCAAATGACGGATCAGATTCTCACAGAACAGAGTATCTATGGATTTCGACCTTCCTGTTTTCTCGAAGAAATTTACGATTGCTAGAATTAAATACCTCAGTAAGAGAAAGTACGATATATAAATGCACGAGCGCTAATTCTTTAAAAGATTTATTTTGCCAAGCTAAAGGATGCAAAATATTAATTGCCTGGTAAACACCAACTTCATGGATTATAGCCAATTGCGTTATCGCATTAAAATTTTATTTTTTTTATTTTTTTTCTCGTGGCATGGACACATATCCAACTTTGAGTATTGGTTTTCTATATTATCACAAATACCCTAGAATTTATATAGCAGCTCCCGAGCTTTTAAACCGGACTTCTGTACTTCAATGTGATGCTTATAGGAAAGGAACTGGCAAAAAGTGCCATGCTAATTTTGGCAGCATTAATCGAGTATAAAGATACAGATCCCACCGAGATTATTTAAGAATATAGAAATTATTATGGTAAATCTAAAAAAAATTTTCTGGATATGAATTACGAAACTATTTTTTACTCGGTTCTCACATCTCATCAGATCGAAATTAAGAAATAACTATAAATTTATAAAGAAAATCAATCCAATCGTTATATGGGCCTCTAATTTTAAATTAGGATTTTCTACAAAAATTCATCTCAAATCTTTAAAGTGAAAAAGAGGAAAAGATAAAAAAGAAAATACAGATATTTGGAGATCGTTGTCAATATATACATTGTTGTTTATTTAAAACTTTTAATAGATACGCATGCTCAGTTTAATTAGTGGTTGAAATACTTTTCGAAAGACATTACGATACTTCATGCTATTATCATTTTTTCCACATACTCATGTTGGGTTATATGATTTTCTATACCTGGGTAATTTCTGTCCCAATGCTTTTACGCAGTTCCGCATAATTAGGTTTATTGTTGATTATTTTTCTTCTTCTAGTAAATGATGTTCTTTCTCCCTCATCTTTTTTCTCCTCCTCTTCTGTCTGATTTTCCTTTTCTTCAACGCGAAAACATTCAATAAGAGATAATTTGTGATAAACCTCACATTTATTTAAAATCAGTAGATATTTTTCTATGAGATTATTTAAATGTCCACTATTAATGTTTGGTGATCTTTACAAATAACATTGTCATCTTTATTCGATTTTTATTATGATTCGCAAAAGTAGTATATCTCAATCGCAACTCCTCTAAATCTATAAGTTCCCTCTTTTTCTTGACCACTCGGGTCAAAGCATTTCGTCAAGCCACCATAATTTCTATATGGGTCATTTTTTACTCATTATTAAATAGAATGATAAATTATTAGAAGATAAAATATTTTCATAGCATAAAAAGGGTACAACAATTAAAGATTTAAATAAAACTCTTTTAGAAATTTACTTAAATAATAATATAAATGCATAAAGATACCCTTTTTCTAACCGGCATTATACTTATAAAGAAGATGAGTCCCGAGAATCTGCTTATGGAATGTCGATTGGCAGAGCAGCTTGAGAAAAATGAATATAGAATTATGGTGAACGATGAAATAACGACCCGAATTGGTCCAAAGAAAAAAGAGGGAACTTATAGATTTAGAGGAGTTGCGACTTGAGATAAGTACTACTTTGCGAATCATAATAAAATCAATAATAAAGATGACAATGGAGAGTATTTGTAAACGTCACCAAGCCATTAATAGTGGACATTTAAATAATCTCATAGGAAAATATCTACTGATTTTTTAAATAAATGTGAGATTATCACAAATTATCTCTTATTGGATGATTTCACCGCTGTTAGAAGAAAAGGGAAAATCAGACAGAAGAGGGGGGAGTAAAAAAGATGAGGAGAAAGAAGTATCATTTACTAGAAAAAGAGAAAAATAATCAACAATAAACCTAATTATGCAGAACTGGCGTAGAAAGCATTGGGACAGAAATTAGGAATTCAAAGTAAACAAAATCATATAACAACATGAGTATAGTAAAAAATGACAAAAGCAGCAAGTCTCGTGAATGTCTTCTGAAAAGTATTTCAACCACTGGTTAAACTGAGCATGCGAATCTATTAAAAGTTTTAAATAAACAACAATCTTATATTGACAACGATCTCCAAATATCTGTATTTTCTTTTTTATCTTTTCCTCTTTTTCACTTTTAAGACGGGAGTGAGACTTTGTAGAAAATCCTGGTCTAAAATTAGAGGCCCATATTTCGAGTGGATTGATTTTCTTTGTAAATTCCTGCGTATTTTTCTTAATTTCCATCTGATGAGATGTGAGAACCGGTAAAAAACGGATTTCGTAATTCATATCCAGAAAAGTTTTTTCGTTTACCTTAATAATTTCTATATTCTTAAATATCTCGGTGAGATCTTTATCTTTATACTCGATTAATGCTGCCAAATTGAGCATGGCACTTTTTGCCAGTTCATTTCCTATAAACATCACATTGAATTTTTTAGAAGTCCGGTTTAAAAGCTCGAGACCTGCTATAAAAATTCTAGGGTTATTTTTGATAATATAGAAAACCAATACTCAAAGTTGGATATGTGTCCATACTACGCAGAAAAAAAAATAAAAAAATAAAATTTTATTAATTAACGCAAGTGGCTATATCCATGAAGTTGGTGTTTACAGACAATTAATATTTTGCATCCTTTAGCTGGCAAGTGGTTATTATCAATAACTCCTTGCATTTATGTAATCGTATATAACACTGAAGCGAGCTGACCTAGCTGTCCCGCTAGGAAATTTTCTTCTCCCTCATAATTGTGGAGAAATTGGAAGAGGCAGATTCGAAACCCATAGATACTCTGTTCTGTGAAATCTGATCCGTCATTTGACGAGTGCAAAGGGGTATGCTCCATAGGAATATCGACTGCACATTGGCCAGGAATTACCCATTCTAAAAAGCATCCCACTTCCATATAATGCTTGAGAAAAAATCTAAAGACGGAAGCCGGATCCGAGAAATCGGTTTGAAAAAAATCCAAGTCGTGAGGTTTCGTTTGGAGCGTTACACGAAAAAATCCATCCAAAAAACACTCTTTATTATTATGAAGCCAAGGCATGTAACCGCAAAGATACCCTCCAAGCCCGCAAGTCCCTTCACTTACGAACTTGTCCGGATTCGTAGCCATTACAACGACAGGGTAACTTTATCGGATAATTATGAACGAAGGATAATTTCCCCTTTCCTTTCATTTCGTGGCGGTGGGCGGGAGTCGCCAACTGCAAGATGATATCGCTTCGGCCCTGCCGTCCCGAGAATTGAGCATATTTGGCCGTGTTGGTGCTGGGACCCACGGTGACTAAAGATTCGAGTAAACGCGTCCTTCGGGGATTCGTCAGTATTCTGGAATGGGGAACGTTGTAGTTGGTATTTGTGTAGTCAATGGTAAAAAAACTGGTAGGATTATTCTCTGGAAACGGAGTGACCATCTGCCTTCCGTATAGATAAGACATATGTTCCTGGTTATGGGGACAGGTTGAAAATGCGTTTGGAGTGTGAGGTATCTTTCTACCCTCGTAGTTGGTGGGACGAGTGAAAAGATACGCGCTATTCAGCGATTCTTCCAAGTCTTCTAAATTATTCATAATTTTGAAATAGGCAGAATATCTCTGAATGGAAGAGAGGGGGAGTCTCTTCTCCATAATGTAGGGAGTATACCGAGTAGCTCTGGAATGCAGACTAGCCTCGCATATCATGGATACGTTGATTTTGGGTTCTTTCAGTCTCTTCCTGCAAAAGGCGTCCGTGGTATCACAACAACCCTCGCAGAAGCAGCTTTATTCCTCCTCACATCGTTTATGGGGTTCTTCAGAGAGTCGACGGGCGAGAAAGAAATGGGGTACCATCAACGTGATGGTCTCTCTTCGGAGACAACGGATAGGTGTTTTTTTCGTTTATCGTAAAAATGGGAAGATATTGGTTTAGACTCGCGCCCATCCAGCAGTCGCCGTTCAAGAGAAATTTGTAGTGGGTCAGGAGGCAGTCCACGTAGTTGGCGCAGTGCTGTGTGAAATGCATGAGAGATGCCCGAGGAGAGGATGGTGCGTTAACCATGGAGAAATTTCTTAAGGTGTCGCGCTGAATAAAAGCTTCCATCACGCAAGGGGGCGGATGGTATAGGCTCCTTCCCACCTCTCGATCCCCTACCTTCTCGTAATCCGTCCCACAAACCGGGATGCGCGCGTTTATAATCATACTTTCTCGCTAGATAATCCTTAATCCCCCCTAGATCTGTTTCCGTTACTGTACTGATTTTTGAATCTCTGCCATGGTTTCATCATCCGACATAAAATTCCTGGAAGAGAACTCTAAGAGTTCCGGAAATCCGCACGGTACATTTGGAGGAAGACTCAGAAGGGTTTCGTTCTCTAGATAATTTTCGGCGCCGTGTAACTGGGTGGTTAAAAAATCGATGGGTTTCCCCCCTCTGCAATCCAAGTACGATGAATCTCCGTTCTGTTGAAGGGAAGCTCCGGAGCAGTGGGAATTAAAATTGGCCACTATAGCTGGACCCAGGGGTACTTGCGGTTCCCGAGAGAGTGTTAATAGTCCTCCAAAGATGTGCTTGCCTCCGCATAGAAATTGGTGAAAGTTGGAGTGTTAGCCCATAATTCTTCACAGACGTAATTTCTCCGCCATGCGATATCTCTCGGGTTTATATTGGTAGGTTCTATCAATAGCCCACCTAGAAGATCGAATTCAGACTCGGAGAGATTGGCAACTCCCTCATAAAGAACGGAGGGTGGAAAAATATCGCGAAAACTTCCCGAGGATCCGTCGATGACGATTCTGTCGATGAGATCGAACAGGGAGTAGTAACCAGCTGCCCTTCTATGATTGAGGACTCCCAGTGGAAAATTTCTCATATCAGAAGGAGGAAGGAGTTTTTCGCCTTCTCTCGTGAAAATCTTAGGAAGCAGAAAAGCTCCCGCCACTATACCGGGATCATTGATTCTCTGCATAAAACTCCCATGATTCTCTTGTCTGTCGATAAATGTCTTTATCTCATTGTAGTTGGTTTTTCTCTCCTCCGTACCTAGACGAGAGTAAACACAACCGGGATACACCCGTCCCGCTGATACCAACAGTCCCAAAGCGTGATCTCCCGAGTCCTCTCCCCAGTCCATGAACACCAAAGGGTGGGGGTCTTATTACTCTGAGGCTGGAATTGGGCGGATCGCCCCCTCCTTCTAAGATATAATTCGGATTGTTATAGTAGTCCATTCCTTCCAAGTAAGAAGATATACCACCTTTACCTCGAACCGTAACAACACCCCCTTTCACATAACAAGACTCTTTGTAAACGCCCGTTTCCAAGAGTCCATCTTTCACCAGTAGGAGGGATTCAATAAGATGCCCCCATAGCACTTTTCGGGAGTCACATCGGCAGTCTGCTCACTCAGACAATTGTAGGAGAAGGCAGCATTCTTCGAACTCACTCCAGGAAGGGGCAAACAATGATCGCAATTGTTCAGAAGGGTACTCGAGACGAACCTCATGTTTGAAATATTCTGATTAGTGAAGGCCGAGTTTTCTACATTGTATAACAATTCGTCATTGGTTGCCACACTGGCGTTGATATGCAGAGCAGGGTTACAAATACACAGGTAATTCTCATCATCATCATTATTTAATAATGTCCACGATACCTGACATCTGGGTATAGGATTTCTGGGAATGCACTGCAGCCCTCCACCTGAGATGGTGGTAGACTTGTACCCCTCTGGACATTCACATGTGGCTGAATTCAAATCGAAATCGATCTCTTCGACATCTAAAATAATTTTTTGGGTCCGTGGATGGCGCAAAGCTCCATTTGGAAGGCAGGCAACAATCTTATCACAAGGTTTACGAAAATAGTTGTAATCGTTGTTCGACCATGATTTTGTGACGATATTATCATTTATACATTGAGTTACAGCCTTGGCATAGTGTTGATTTCCCCTTCTTATGGCACCTACGACAATTCTAGTTGTGTGAAAATTGAAGTCCTCAGAGTGAGTCCCTTGCTCAGATACTAAACATACACCGAATTTACCCGGAGGAAATCGCCCTTTCTCTCCTCCATTCTCAATAGAAACGATTGGAGTATCAGATACATCTATACAACGCGCATTTTGTTCTTTACATTGAAGACATTCTATTAGAGATGTAGAATCAGACTGAGGATCGCATTGGATCAATTCTTCGCCGCAGTCCCTGTTAGAAAAATTAATATTTATTTCTTCAACGTCATTTATCGGTGGTAGTTTATGTACATATTTTTCTGTGTATTCATTATTTCCTCTGATATATATATTTTTATCTCCTATCTTTAAAGATAACATTTTTTTTATTTTAAGAATAAAGAAAAATAAATTTATAATTAAAGGAAAGAAGGAAAAACAAGAGAATTTCTTTATTTATTTATTGCGTTATTTATTTCATGACTTACAGATAAATTTTCGGGAGCAAAAATGAGAGAAGAGCTAGAAGGTGTATATGTTCCTTCTGCTGAATTCCATGTTAGGAGATTTATATTATTATTATTAATATCATTATATTTTGCTAACATAAAAATTCTAAATAGAAGAATACTCTCTCCTTCGAGATCATGAATCTGTTGAAAAAAAATGGAAAGAAGCATAGAAACAATTCTCGCTGGCTCTGATAAAGTCGTTGGTTGAGTAACGGGTTGGAGTTTTCCAAATTTCATTATTTATACATGGATATAATCATACTTAATTTTTTATTTATAGGAGAATAAAGTTTCAATAGTATAATATGAAGGGTGGTCATCGGTTTTATCTTCATAAAAATAAGCACTTTAAAAAATCAATTTTGGACAAGTTTTAGAGGGTAAGTGGCTATATCAGGTTATTATCAATAAAGTTGGTTTTTGAATATTTTTTTTATTTTACATCTTACTATAGACAATTAATATTTCGCATCCTTTAGCTGGCAAGTGGCTATATTAGGTTATTATCAATAAAGTTGGTTTTTGAATATTTTTTTTTATTTTACATCTTACTATAGACAATTAATATTTCGCATCCTTTAGCTGGCAAGTGGCTATATTAGGTTATTATCAATAAAGTTGGTTTTTTTAATTTTTTTTATTTTACATCTTACTATAGACAATTAATATTTCGCATCCTTTAGCTGGAAAGTGGCTATATTAGGTTATTATCAATAAAGTTGGTTTTTTTAATATTTTATATTTTACATCTTACTGTAGATCATTACCACACAGTAGACTTTTTGGGGATTATCAACCCTTTAGCGGGCGACTTTTTGGATCATAAATGCTTTTTAAACCTATTGAGGAAAAAAAATTATGAGACAGACCTTCTGTCTCTTCGAAAAGAGATGTCTGGCTATCTCTCGGATGGCCGTCAAGGCTTCTCAGCTGTGCAATGCGATGATAGAAGATCTACTCCAAAGAGAACTTGATGGTGGTGTTAGTCCCAGACTTTACCAAGATGAATGTGTTTGTATTACTCTTTCTAACGGCACCGTCCACTCTAGTCCGAGGAGTTAAAGTTCAAATGAAAGAGGTGTTATGGTTGAAATATTATTGTAAAAAAAAACAACACCAAAAAACAATCCAACACTAACTACCACTATTCCTATGACAAAGGTGTAGTTGTATGACCAGATGGTCGTATATAACACTGAGGCGAAAAGGACCTATCTGGTTGGTAGTTGGATGCCCGCTATATATGAGGATCGCATAGCCCAACGGCCACACTATCAACATGAACTCTCCACTATACTATCTCTCCGTAAGATTATCGGAATCAGATACAGAAACTCTGATGAATGTTACCAATCAGTTCAAGAAAGAGAAAGATGTAATAAGACGCCCAAATCACATAACACTTTTTGTTGGATATCTCGGCAATGAAAACAAGGAGCTTCTGGATTATATAACTACAATCAAGGAATGGCTGAATGTTAATCCCATTAAAAATATATTCTACCAATCAGTTTGGTATATTTGGTCGGAAAATTATTGGCCTTATTTTGAATATACCAAATTTTTACCAGATACTAGAAGAATTTCCCAAGATTTTAGATACCCATCTGAAAGAGGGATTTCTTTTGAAATCGAAACGTAAGAACCCCATTCCACATATATCACTTTTTGAATGCAACTCTCAGTGCCTAGAAACGGTGGTGGAAAAACTCGACAAGTGCAAGATATTAGACAAGAATTGGGAAATAAAACCGAAATCAATAACTCTGATGAAGATCGAAGGAGACATTCTTTATGATAACTTTAATTTGACCCTAGGCTAAGAATTCTCTTTTCGAAGAAGGCAATAAATGAAGAAGAAGAAAAATCTGTTTTTATCACCGGTTCAAAAAATCTGAAATTTTCTTCTTCTACTTGGCGTTTAATATTTTTAAATAATTCAATCCAACATTGTAATCTATAATTTGTTATATATTTTTGAATAGCATCAAATATTATTTGAGAACGATTGTGAAATAAAAATGAAAACTCTGACATTAATTCTTTTATTTCTCCATATTGAATTAGTTGGTTGAGGGGATAAAAATCCCTTCCATTGGAAACTCTTATTATATTTCTAAGCATCCATAGAGATAGGATATGTGCATTTTTCTGAACTAAGTTAAAATGGTCGATTTGGTTTTCATTCGAACCCAACACCAATAGCAAAAGGAAAAGAAAAACTGCCAAGTTTAATAAGAGCTTCTCTATCAATATAGATGTCCTTTCCTTCCTTTTCCATTAGTATCTTGATTGTGTGATATATATAACATTTGGCTGGATAAACTATATTCTCCTTTAGTGGGTGATTGTTTCTTTCTTCTGAATTCAAAAGAAATTTGAATAAAAGAGGTAAAGTCTGCGAATGAATAAGATTGTATATTTGCACTCCTTCAAATAATTTTGATGGATAATTATTTATACAGATTATACATCCAGTCATAATATGAACATGTTTGGTCATAAATTCCACAAAGTGATCATTTTGCTTTCCAGTAAGTGCAATGAGAAAGAGAGATGGCCACATATGGTAAAAAACGGGTAACTGGACTATCTGAATATTATCAAAAGATATACATCGTTGTTTATAATCTTCTATGCTAGCATCCATTTCTTCCCACCAGTAATTATTAACATCTCTCACGTTTTTAATAATGGCTCCCATTTCAACCAGAGCTTTATATTCGGTATTTTTTATTAATTCATATAATTCTTTACATATATCCGTTGATAAGATGGCTTCATAGAAACATCCTTTAAATCGAATTTTTTCATGATCTTCTTGACAATTTTTTATATGGTAAAAAATTTGCATAACAAAATTAAATTCATTAATTGCGTTTTTTATTTCTCTAGAAAATGAATTAGCAAGTTTATCTCTCTGATATAAATATTTCAGATAATATGATATCGCCCCACCGAATATATTTAAAACGTTTTTGAGTCTACTCATGTAATAAGAATCACCATCATGTTCAAACTTTGCTTTGATAAGAAACTTCTCTTCGGTTTCTAAGGGAACTGAAAATACTCGAAACAAACACAAGTTAAATGTATTTAATAAAAATAAAAGAGGATATTTTTTTGCATTTTTTGTATATCACCAATATCATTTATAATACGGCTGGGATCGATATTCATGAAGGAAGGTACATATTCTTTTAAGTTTTCTATAATTTTTTCTCTATTTTTTGTTTTACTAAATTCCATATCTTCTCTTCTCTTTTTCTTCATTATATCACATATATCATTATTAATATATACTTTATCTGTAAATGAAAAAATTTCTTCCTTTTCCTTTATTCTTTCAGTAGGAAAACTGTTTGCCTCCAGATTCTCAAAGTACAAGCGCTGTTATAAAAGCAGCTACTATTTTCATTAAGATGTTGTAAGAGGATACCCACCATGGTATGGTATATACTGGACGGTGTTTTTTCTACACTCATTTTAGGATATGAGACATTTATTATTAATTTTTCTCGTATCGCTTTTATAAATTATTCACTTTTATTTTTTCATGTATCGGAGAAAAAGGAAATTGATTTAATAAAAGAAGATTTAGAGAAAAATATTCAGAGAAACGGTAATAGATGACGATCATCCCATTCCGGCAGATGAGATTCCACTATGTTTTATAACGAAGGAAAATTATTTTATATTATTTGTTCCGTCGGTGGGTAGACAAAAATATAATGCTTATATCTATTCACAATCAATGTTGGTCCACACCAGCTTAATCATAGTTAATTTCTATAATAATAATATCAGACATTTAATACTAGAAGGAAATTGTAAATTATATATTAGATTTGAATTAGATTCTTTATCCTACCGACCGCCTTTTCTTATAGTGTACTGGATAATTATATGAAATGCTTTGAATTTATTATGGAACCCACTACATTTTGCTGTGTGGTAAAGAATTCTATATCTATAAAAAGAAGCATCTGAAGAAGACATTGATCGATCTTACCTTCTTTATTATCAACGACTATTATTACCAAATTATTTGAATAAAAAATCTACTAGACCTAGTCCCTCTAGCAACAGCTTCGGAAATAAAAAACAATGGCATTAAAAGCGAATCTTTATTGGAATATGAAAACAGATAACAATTTAAATATATGATAAATATTATATGATATTGGACACAAATCATACGAAAAAAATGAGAAATACAACAAAGAAATGAAAAGAAACTGAATTATATGTGAAGGAGATGAATTTAAGGCAAATACATATATCACTAAAGAAAAAATAAAGATAGTGCCTAAATCACATTTTAATCCTTTACAATGTTTGGGTATGGAAACCATTTATTCCAAACCTAGTTCTCTGAGTAATATTAATTATTATCTTACAATAGGTAGAAAAATTCTTAGTTTTGAAATAAATATTTGTTGTTTCTTTAATTTTTTAAATATGAAGGTGAATAATATTTTTTGTTTGTGGCCCCCAAGAGAAGTATATAAAGAATTGAGTATTAAAAGAGATTCATTTTTTGATAATTATCTGGGTGTTTTATGGATTGGTGATTTTCAGAGTGTAAATATTATTCTAAAAAAGGAAGATTAAGCCTTTTAGTGAGCAACCAACTCCCATTCCGGGTCAGCAAGAATTGAAGTTGTTATTCATCCCCTCCACCTGTAGCAAAGGGAAATCAGACTCGCAAGTGTCATGTTGATCATAGAAAAGCAAGTGGTTTAAGGAAACATTATTTCAGTATTTTTTTAGCTAATAATTGAGCAAACTCCTTACAGTATGAATATGGATCACAAGATGATAATAATAAATTTACTTCATCTTCATTATTGTATAAATCTTCCTTATTTCTTAAATATATTTTTTCATTATAAAGAGAAAGAAGGTTTTCATCAATTATATTATTAATTTCTTTATATTTTCTATCATATGTAAATATTTTCAAGAATAAATCAAAATTGGAATATCTTTGTAATTCCTCATTTCTCCCTCTCTTTTAACATATTCTTATAACACCAAAACATATATTCATTTATATTATCTTGAAAGACTTGTGTTATAAGAAATGAGTCGATTTTAATAACACATTTAAGCTGAGCTGGTCCAAAACAGGTATTAATGAGAGTACAGCGTTTTTTGTACTCGTCTTTCAGTTCTATAACGGTCTTCTCAATATCATCTAAAAATATTCCCACCTGTAGGAAACTACTTATGGTAAATTGCATTGCTGAAGCTCCAAGATCTCTTGAGAATAAAATTTTAATCCTAGATGGATTCTTACTATTAGTTGAGAATGCATATCTGTATTCTTTAAGAATATCTGAAAGAATTTCATTAATGCGTCGAATATAATGCCCGTTAACACCAATTTGTGAATTTACAATTGAATTATAATCTGATTTTGACTGTAACAAATCAAAATAATACCTGTAATTGAAACGATTATATGATGTAGTTATATTACCTTCCCTATCTATTTCAGAAAAAGTATCCTCATTAAATAATGTATCAGATAAAGATAATAAATCATCAAGATTAAGAATAAAATCATAATGACCTTTTGTGGTTTTAGGAACGGGAACGACTTGAAAGTTTCTCAATGTTTTGTGTGGACAAATTAGTCTTTTTTTAATGAAATTAAGGGTTTCCTGAACAATGAAACTTTTACCTGTTCCAATTGGAAAGGCATCTAAACTATATATTTGTATAATATAAAAATATTCTATTTCACTTCTTTTCTTATTTATTATTCCTTGAAAATTTGTTATATTGTAAAAGGTAGTTATACTCATTTTAAATTATATCGAAAATCAGTCAGTTTTATAATATTGACTTGTCTTTGTTTTGGTGGAGCAGATACACCTTCATTTATATATAATAGTCTAAACATCCGTAAATATGCAACCACTTGTCCACTAAAGGGTTAAACGAGCAAGAGGTGCTGCGGCTCTTCGTAGTAAAGGGCAGGATGGTAACTCACAATTATGCTTTTCACATCTAGACACATGTAGGCGTAGAATTGTAGAGTATATTTTTAGCACACTACATTTATGTTCTTCTTTATTATTTAAATGGCGACGAACACGGCGAAACATCAGGCAGAAGGGGGAGCATTTTTCGGATGGACATGAAGCGCTGTGTGCAAAACAAAGAAGCAGATCCTCCAGTTTATTCTTTTTGTTTTGGATTATCACACACTCTTTTAGCTTCTTAGCGGCTTCCCTCACATTCCTTTGTATTAATTTTCTCTTCTTCTAGCACTTGGGACCTTAAACGTTTGAAAGGACAGGATGGTAAATCACAATTTGTCGATCTACACCAAGCCACATATGTGCGAAGAATTGTGAGATATATAGTTAATACATTGCATTTGTGTTCATTTGT
>NW_027645245.1:0-999 GCF_032717465.1 Coenobita brevimanus | reverse complement strand
ACCGTTCAAATGGCGACGAGTACGGCGAAACAACAAGCAGACGGGGGAGCACGCTCTGAGATAGGCACGAGGAACTATGTGCAAAACAACGAAACATATCTGATGATTTATTCTCTCTCTTTTGAATTATCACATATTGTGCCAGCTTTTGGACAATTTCATCACATTCTTCTTCTCCTTTAATTTCAGCATTATAATATTCACTTTTGGGTGGCCATAAATAACTGTACATAGCTCTGAAAATGCGAACCAAAGCTGATGCAGAGGCCGCTTCTTCGAGATTCTTCATCTCTCCATACAAACTATCGATTTGGTTTTCCGCAAAAATATATATATTAAATTTTTAATTTATACTTATAATTAATAAAACTCTAATAATGATAAGATAATTTCTTTATAGATATTTATATTTTTTCAATTTGTTAATTCCATTATGAATCTATCATACTATGTGAGAGATTATTCGGCAGACTTTAGACTGGAGAGTGATGATATTTTAAACATACAACAACTGTATGGTCCACCAGATAAACCTACATGACTTAGATTTGCCCCAAAATGTAAACAGAATAAATGCTGGATTGATTTTCTATAACAACACATACCTCTTAGAGAGAAATAGATTATGGGAATCGATAAATACGACATTTGTAGCAAAAACCCCTTTGGAATGGAGTGCCCGAGGATGTAGACACTGAATTCAGTATAGATGAAAAAACTATTTATTTTTTTAAAAGGAAAATGGTGTATGGATTTGATAACAATTTGCAAAGAGTATATAGAAAATCATCTATTTTTTCATATTTGAGGTGTTTAAATTATTCTTATAATTTCTTGTTGAAACGAATTATAACAATAATTTTATTATTTTTATATTTTTACCACTAGTTTATCATCTTTGGAAAAAGGAAAAATTGCCGATTGAACAAAATATCCAGAGAATGAACTAAATCGGCAACTCTCACAACAAGTTAGATAAACCAGCAACAACCTTGCTCA
>NW_027645244.1:0-41123 GCF_032717465.1 Coenobita brevimanus | reverse complement strand
AATTACTTTCAAGACGATAAAGGAAGGTGAAAGGGGGAGGAGAGAGGAAAAGGTAAGACAAGTAAGGATAGGAAGAGAGGAAATTACTTATTTTTTTATATAACTTAGAATTAAAGAGATGGATATCATATTTCTAAATAATATTAATTACTTTCAAGACGATAAAGGAAGGTGAAAGGGGGAGGAGAGAGGAAAAGGTAAGACAAGTAAGGATAGGAAGAAATAAAAATAAGAGAGGAAATTACTTATTTTTCGATATAACTTAGAATTAAAGAGATGGATATCATATTTCTAAATAATATTAATTACTTTCAAGACGATAAAGGAAGGTGAAAGGGGGAGGAGAGAGGAAAAGGTAAGACAAGTAAGGATAGGAAGAAATAAAAATAAGAGAGGGAATTACTTATTTTTCGATATAACTTAGAATTAAAGAGATGGATATCATATTTCTAAATAATATTAATTACTTTCAAGACGATAAAGGAAGGTGAAAGGGGAAGGAGAGAGGAAAAGGTAAGACAAGTAAGGATAGGAAGAAATAAAAATAAGAGAGGAAATTACTTGTTTTCGATATAACTTAGAATTAAAAAGATGGATATCATATTTCTAAATAATATTAATTACTTTCAAGACGATAAAGGAAGGTGAAAGGTGAAGGAGAGAGGAAAAGGTAAGACAAGTAAGGATAGGAAGAAATAAAAATAAGAGAGGAAATTACTTATTTTTTCGATATAACTAGAGGAAAAGGTAAGATAAGTAAGGATAGGAAGAAATAAAAATAAGAGAGGAAATTACTTATTTTTTCGATATAACTAGAGGAAAAGGTAAGACAAGTAAGGATAGGAAGAAATAAAAATAAGAGAGGAAATTACTTATTTTTTCGATATAACTTAAAATTAAAGAGATAGATATCATATTTCTAAATAATATTAATTACTTTCAAGACTATAAAGGAAGGTGAAAGGGGGAGGAGAGAAGAAAAGGTAAGACAAGTAAGGATAAGAAGAAATAAAAATAAGAGAGGAAATTACTTATTTTTTCGATATAACTAGAGGAAAAGGTAAGATAAGTAAGGATAGGAAGAAATAAAAATAAGAGAGGAAATTACTTATTTTTTCGATATAACTAGAGGAAAAGGTAAGACAAGTAAGGATAGGAAGAAATAAAAATAAGAGAGGAAATTACTTATTTTTTCGATATAACTTAAAATTAAAGAGATAGATATCATATTTCTAAATAATATTAATTACTTTCAAGACTATAAAGGAAGGTGAAAGGGGGAGGAGAGAAGAAAAGGTAAGACAAGTAAGGATAAGAAGAAATAAAAATAAGAGAGGGAATTACTTATTTTTTCGATATAACTTAGAATTAAAGAGATAGATATCATATTTCTAAATAATATTAATTACTTTCAAGACGATAAAGGAAGGTGAAAGGGGGAGGAGAGAGGAAAAGGTAAGACAAGTAAGGATAGGAAGAGAGGAAATTACTTATTTTTATATAACTTAGAATTAAAGAGATGGATATCATATTTCTAAATAATATTAATTACTTTCAAGACGATAAAGGAAGGTGAAAGGGGGAGGAGAGAGGAAAAGGTAAGACAAGTAAGGATAGGAAGAAATAAAAATAAGAGAGGAAATTACTTATTTTTCGATATAACTTAGAATTAAAGAGATGGATATCATATTTCTAAATAATATTAATTACTTTCAAGACGATAAAGGAAGGTGAAAGGGGGAGGAGAGAGGAAAAGGTAAGACAAGTAAGGATAGGAAGAAATAAAAATAAGAGAGGGAATTACTTATTTTTCGATATAACTTAGAATTAAAGAGATGGATATCATATTTCTAAATAATATTAATTACTTTCAAGACGATAAAGGAAGGTGAAAGGGGAAGGAGAGAGGAAAAGGTAAGACAAGTAAGGATAGGAAGAAATAAAAATAAGAGAGGAAATTACTTGTTTTTTCGATATAACTTAGAATTAAAAAGATGGATATCATATTTCTAAATAATATTAATTACTTTCAAGATGATAAAGGAAGGTGAAAGGGGGAGGAGAGAGGAAAAGGTAAGACAAGTAAGGATAGGAAGAAATAAAAATAAGAGAGGAAATTACTTATTTTTTCGATATAACTAGAGGAAAAGGTAAGACAAGTAAGGATAGGAAGAAATAAAAATAAGAGAGGAAATTACTTATTTTTTCGATATAACTAGAGGAAAAGGTAAGATAAGTAAGGATAGGAAGAAATAAAAATAAGAGAGGAAATTACTTATTTTTTCGATATAACTAGAGGAAAAGGTAAGATAAGTAAGGATAGGAAGAAATAAAAATAAGAGAGGAAATTACTTATTTTTTCGATATAACTAGAGGAAAAGGTAAGACAAGTAAGGATAGGAAGAAATAAAAATAAGAGAGGAAATTACTTATTTTTTCGATATAACTAGAGGAAAAGGTAAGACAAGTAAGGATAGGAAGAAATAAAAATAAGAGAGGAAATTACTTATTTTTTCGATATAACTAGAGGAAAAGGTAAGACAAGTAAGGATAGGAAGAAATAAAAATAAGAGAGGAAATTACTTATTTTTTCGATATAACTAGAGGAAAAGGTAAGACAAGTAAGGATAGGAAGAAATAAAAATAAGAGAGGAAATTACTTATTTTTTCGATATAACTAGAGGAAAAGGTAAGACAAGTAAGGATAGGAAGAAATAAAAATAAGAGAGGAAATTACTTATTTTTCGATATAACTAGAGGACAAGGTAAGATAAGTAAGGATAGGAAGAAATAAAAATAAGAGAGGAAATTACTTATTTTTTCGATATAATTTAGAATTAAAGAGATGGATATCATATTTCTAAATAATATTAATTAGTTTAAAGTAACCTTTCATAACGAATGAGTTTTGCCTTTTGGCAATGATAAACTTGTTCTGAAAAGACAATGGAAGGTGAAAGGTGGAGGAGGAGCTTATTTACATAACTTGTTCTGAGAAGCAGGAAGGTGAAAGGTGGAGGAGAGAGGAAACGGTAAGACAAGTAAGGATAGGAAGAAATAAAAATAAGAGAGGGAATTACTTATTTTTCTATATAACTTAGAATTAAAGAGATGGATATCATATTTCTAAATAATATTAATTACTTTCAAGACGATAAAGGAAGGTGAAAGGGGGAGGAGAGAGGAAAAGGTAAGAGAAGTAAGGATAGGAAGAAATAAAAATAAGAGAGGGAATTACTTATTTTTTCGATATAACTAGAGGAAAAGGTAAGACAAGTAAGGATAGGAAGAAATAAAAATAAGAGAGGAAATTACTTATTTTTTCGATATAACTAGAGGAAAAGGTAAATGTTGAAAATAAAAAATAATCTGAACTATGTTGTGTTACTCCCATATTTTTTTCTGAATCCTCCCCCCTAAAAAAAAAAATTAGTGGGCTGTCGTTGAAAATAAAAAAAAACTGAAATACATTATCTCTCTCCTAAATATTTTTTCTGAATCTCTAAGATGTAAAAAAAATTAAGTTAGCCTTATATGATTTACTGGGATGTTGAAATTAAAAAATAATCTGAACTATATTGTCTCTCTCCAAAATATTTTTTCTAAATCTCTAAAGGTGTAAAAAAAAAATTAACTTAGCCTTATATGATTTAGTGGGCTGTCGTTAAAAATAAAAAAATAATCTGAACTATATTGTCTCTCTCCCAAAAATTTTTTCTGAATCTCTAAAGGTGTAAAAAAAAAATTAACTTAGCCTTATATGATTTACTGGGATGTTGAAAATAAAAAATAATCTGAACTATATTGTCTCTCTCCAAAATATTTTTTCTGAATCTCTAAAGGTGTAAAAAAAAAATTAACTTAGCCTTATATGATTTAGTGGGCTGTCGTTGAAAATAAAAAAATAATCTGAACTATATTGTCTCTCTCCCAAAAATTTTTTCTGAATCTCTAAAGGTGTAAAAAAAATTAACTTAGCCTTATATGATTTACTGGGATGTTGAAAATAAAAAATAATCTGAACTATGTTGTGTTACTCCCATATTTTTTTCTGAATCCTCCCCCCTAAAAAAAAAAATTAGTGGGCTGTCGTTGAAAATAAAAAAATAATCTGAACTATATTGTCTCTCTCCAAAATATTTTTTCTGAATCTCTAAAGGTGTAAAAAAAAATTAACTTAGCCTTATATGATTTACTGGGATGTTGAAAATAAAAAATAATCTGAACTATATTGTCTCTCTCCAAAATATTTTTTCTGAATCTCTAAAGGTGTAAAAAAAAAAATTAACTTAGCCTTATATGATTTAGTGGGCTGTCGTTGAAAATAAAAAAATAATCTGAACTATATTGTCTCTCTCCAAAATATTTTTTCTGAATCTCTAAAGGTGTAAAAAAAAAATTAACTTAGCCTTATATGATTTACTGGGATGTTGAAAATAAAAAATAATCTGAACTATATTGTCTCTCTCCAAAATATTTTTTCTGAATCTCTAAAGGTGTAAAAAAAAAATTAACTTAGCCTTATATGATTTAGTGGGCTGTCGTTGAAAATAAAAAAATAATCTGAACTATATTGTCTCTCTCCAAAATATTTTTTCTGAATCTCTAAAGGTGTAAAAAAAATTAACTTAGCCTTATATGATTTACTGGGATGTTGAAAATAAAAAATAATCTGAACTATGTTGTGTTACTCCCATATTTTTTTCTGAATCCTCCCCCCTAAAAAAAAAATTAGTGGGCTGTCGTTGAAAAAAAAAAAATAATCTGAACTATATTGTCTCTCTCCCAAAAATTTTTTCTGAATCTCTAAAGGTGTAAAAAAAAATTAACTTAGCCTTATATGATTTACTGGGATGTTGAAAATAAAAAATAATCTGAACTATATTGTCTCTCTCCAAAATATTTTTTCTGAATCTCTAAAGGTGTAAAAAAAAAATTAACTTAGCCTTATATGATTTACTGGGATGTTGAAAATAAAAAATAATCTGAACTATGTTGTGTTACTCCCATATTTTTTTCTGAATCCTCCCCCCTAAAAAAAAAAATTAGTGGGCTGTCGTTGAAAATAAAAAAATAATCTGAACTATATTGTCTCTCTCCCAAAAATTTTTTCTGAATCTCTAAAGGTGTAAAAAAAAAATTAACTTAGCCTTATATGATTTACTGGGATGTTGAAAATAAAAAATAATCTGAACTATATTGTCTCTCTCCAAAATATTTTTTCTGAATCTCTAAAGGTGTAAAAAAAAAATTAACTTAGCCTTATATGATTTAGTGGGCTGTCGTTGAAAATAAAAAAATAATCTGAACTATATTGTCTCTCTCCAAAATATTTTTTCTGAATCTCTAAAGGTGTAAAAAAAAATTAACTTAGCCTTATATGATTTACTGGGATGTTGAAAATAAAAAATAATCTGAACTATATTGTCTCTCTCCAAAATATTTTTTCTGAATCTCTAAAGGTGTAAAAAAAATTAACTTAGCCTTATATGATTTAGTGGGCTGTCGTTGAAAATAAAAAAATAATCTGAACTATATTGTCTCTCTCCAAAATAATTTTTATGAATCTCTATTGGTGTTAAAATATATTATCTTAGCCTTATATGATTTACTGGGATGTTGAAAATAAAAAATAATCTGAACTATATTGTCTCTCTCCAAAATATTTTTTCTGAATCTCTAAAGGTGTAAAAAAAAAATTAACTTAGCCTTATATGATTTAGTGGGCTGTCGTTGAAAATAAAAAAATAATCTGAACTATATTGTCTCTCTCCAAAATATTTTTTCTGAATCTCTAAAGGTGTAAAAAAAAAATTAACTTAGCCTTATATGATTTACTGGGATGTTGAAAATAAAAAATAATCTGAACTATGTTGTGTTACTCCCATATTTTTTTCTGAATCCTCCCCCCTAAAAAAAAAAATTAGTGGGCTTTCGTTGAAAAATAAAAAAAAACTGAAATACATTATCTCTCTCCTAAATATTTTTTCTGAATCTCTAAGATGTTTCTAAATAATATTAATTACTTTCAAGACGATAAAGGAAGGTGAAAGGGGAAGGAGAGAGGAAAAGGTAAGACAAGTAAGGATAGGAAGAAATAAAAATAAGAGAGGAAATTACTTGTTTTTTCGATATAACTTAGAATTAAAAAGATGGATATCATATTTCTAAATAATATTAATTACTTTCAAGACGATAAAGGAAGGTGAAAGGGGGAGGAGAGAGGAAAAGGTAAGACAAGTAAGGATAGGAAGAAATAAAAATAAGAGAGGAAATTACTTATTTTTTCGATATAACTAGAGGAAAAGGTAAGACAAGTAAGGATAGGAAGAAATAAAAATAAGAGAGGAAATTACTTATTTTTCGATATAACTAGAGGAAAAGGTAAGATAAGTAAGGATAGGAAGAAATAAAAATAAGAGAGGAAATTACTTATTTTTTCGATATAACTAGAGGAAAAGGTAAGATAAGTAAGGATAGGAAGAAATAAAAGTAAGAGAGGAAATTACTTATTTTTTCGATATAACTAGAGGAAAAGGTAAGACAAGTAAGGATAGGAAGAAATAAAAATAAGAGAGGAAATTACTTATTTTTTCGATATAACTTAAAATTAAAGAGATAGATATCATATTTCTAAATAATATTAATTACTTTCAAGACTATAAAGGAAGGTGAAAGGGGGAGGAGAGAAGAAAAGGTAAGACAAGTAAGGATAAGAAGAAATAAAAATAAGAGAGGGAATTACTTATTTTTTCGATATAACTTAGAATTAAAGAGATAGATATCATATTTCTAAATAATATTAATTACTTTCAAGACGATAAAGGAAGGTGAAAGGGGGAGGAGAGAGGAAAAGGTAAGACAAGTAAGGATAGGAAGAGAGGAAATTACTTATTTTTAATATATAAATAAGAATTAATGAGATGGATATAATATTTATAAAAAATATTAATTACTTTCAAGACGATAAAGGAAGGTGAAAAGGGGAGGAGAGAGGAAAAGGTAAGACAAGTAAGGATAGGAAGAAATAAAAATAAGAGAGGAAATTACTTATTTTTCGATATAACTTAGAATTAAAGAGATGGATATCATATTTCTAAATAATATTAATTACTTTCAAGACGATAAAGGAAGGTGAAAGGGGGAGGAGAGAGGAAAAGGTAAGACAAGTAAGGATAGGAAGAAATAAAAATAAGAGAGGGAATTACTTATTTTTTCTATATAACTTAGAATTAAAGAGATGGATATCATATTTCTAAATAATATTAATTACTTTCAAGACGATAAAGGAAGGTGAAAGGGGAAGGAGAGAGGAAAAGGTAAGACAAGTAAGGATAGGAAGAAATAAAAATAAGAGAGATGGATATCATATTTCTAAATAATATTAATTACTTTCAAGACGATAAAGGAAGGTGAAAGGGGGAGGAGAGAGGAAAAGGTAAGACAAGTAAGGATAGGAAGAAATAAAAATAAGAGAGGGAATTACTTATTTTTCGATATAACTAGAGGAAAAGGTAAGACAAGTAAGGATAGGAATAAATAAAAATAAGAGAGGAAATTACTTATTTTTCCGATATAACTAGAGGAAAAGGTAAGACAAGTAAGGATAGGAAGAAATAAAAATAAGAGAGGAAATTACTTATTTTTTCGATATAACTTAAAATAAAAGAGATTGATATAATAATTCTAAATAATATTAATTACTTTCAAGACTATAAACTAAGGTGAAAGGGAGGAGAGAAGAAAAAGGTAAGACAAGTAAGGATAAGAAGAAATAAAAATAAGAGAGGAAATTACTTATTTTTTCGATATAACTAGAGGAAAAGGTAAGATAAGTAAGGATAGGAAGAAATAAAAATAAGAGAGGAAATTACTTATTTTTTCGATATAACTAGAGGAAAAGGTAAGACAAGTAAGGATAGGAAGAAATAAAAATAAGAGAGGAAATTACTTATTTTTTCGATATAACTTAAAATTAAAGAGATGGATATCATATTTCTAAATAATATTAATTACTTTCAAGACTATAAAGGAAGGTGAAAGGGGGAGGAGAGAAGAAAAGGTAAGACAAGTAAGGATAAGAAGAAATAAAAATAAGAGAGGGAATTACTTATTTTTTCGATATAACTTAGAATTAAAGAGATAGATATCATATTTCTAAATAATATTAATTACTTTCAAGACGATAAAGGAAGGTGAAAGGGGGAGGAGAGAGGAAAAGGTAAGACAAGTAAGGATAGGAAGAGAGGAAATTACTTATTTTTTTATATAACTTAGAATTAAAGAGATGGATATCATATTTCTAAATAATATTAATTACTTTCAAGACGATAAAGGAAGGTGAAAGGGGGAGGAGAGAGGAAAAGGTAAGACAAGTAAGGATAGGAAGAAATAAAAATAAGAGAGGAAATTACTTATTTTTCGATATAACTTAGAATTAAAGAGATGGATATCATATTTCTAAATAATATTAATTACTTTCAAGACGATAAAGGAAGGTGAAAGGGGGAGGAGAGAGGAAAAGGTAAGACAAGTAAGGATAGGAAGAAATAAAAATAAGAGAGGGAATTACTTATTTTTCGATATAACTTAGAATTAAAGAGATGGATATCATATTTCTAAATAATATTAATTACTTTCAAGACGATAAAGGAAGGTGAAAGGGGAAGGAGAGAGGAAAAGGTAAGACAAGTAAGGATAGGAAGAAATAAAAATAAGAGGAAATTACTTGTTTTTTCGATATAACTTAGAATTAAAAAGATGGATATCATATTTCTAAATAATATTAATTACTTTCAAGATGATAAAGGAAGGTGAAAGGGGAGGAGAGAGGAAAAGGTAAGACAAGTAAGGATAGGAAGAAATAAAAATAAGAGAGGAAATTACTTATTTTTTCGATATAACTAGAGGAAAAGGTAAGACAAGTAAGGATAGGAAGAAATAAAAATAAGAGAGGAAATTACTTATTTTTTCGATATAACTAGAGGAAAAGGTAAGATAAGTAAGGATAGGAAGAAATAAAAATAAGAGAGGAAATTACTTATTTTTCGATATAACTAGAGGAAAAGGTAAGATAAGTAAGGATAGGAAGAAATAAAAATAAGAGAGGAAATTACTTATTTTTTCGATATAACTAGAGGAAAAGGTAAGACAAGTAAGGATAGGAAGAAATAAAAATAAGAGAGGAAATTACTTATTTTTTTCGATATAACTAGAGGAAAAGGTAAGACAAGTAAGGATAGGAAGAAATAAAAATAAGAGAGGAAATTACTTATTTTTTCGATATAACTAGAGGAAAAGGTAAGACAAGTAAGGATAGGAAGAAATAAAAATAAGAGAGGAAATTACTTATTTTTTCGATATAACTAGAGGAAAAGGTAAGACAAGTAAGGATAGGAAGAAATAAAAATAAGAGAGGAAATTACTTATTTTTTCGATATAACTAGAGGAAAAGGTAAGACAAGTAAGGATAGGAAGAAATAAAAATAAGAGAGGAAATTACTTATTTTTTCGATATAACTAGAGGAAAAGGTAAGATAAGTAAGGATAGGAAGAAATAAAAATAAGAGAGGAAATTACTTATTTTTTCGATATAATTTAGAATTAAAGAGATGGATATCATATTTCTAAATAATATTAATTAGTTTAAAGTAACCTTTCATAACGAATGAGTTTTGCCTTTTGGCAATGATAAACTTGTTCTGAAAAGACAATGGAAGGTGAAAGGTGGAGGAGGAGCTTATTTACATAACTTGTTCTGAGAAGCAGGAAGGTGAAAGGTGGAGGAGAGAGGAAACGGTAAGACAAGTAAGGATAGGAAGAAATAAAAATAAGAGAGGGAATTACTTATTTTTTCTATATAACTTAGAATTAAAGAGATGGATATCATATTTCTAAATAATATTAATTACTTTCAAGACGATAAAGGAAGGTGAAAGGGGGAGGAGAGAGGAAAAGGTAAGAGAAGTAAGGATAGGAAGAAATAAAAATAAGAGAGGGAATTACTTATTTTTTCGATATAACTAGAGGAAAAGGTAAGACAAGTAAGGATAGGAAGAAATAAAAATAAGAGAGGAAATTACTTATTTTTTCGATATAACTAGAGGAAAAGGTAAATGTTGAAAATAAAAAATAATCTGAACTATGTTGTGTTACTCCCATATTTTTTTCTGAATCCTCCCCCCTAAAAAAAAAATTAGTGGGCTGTCGTTGAAAATAAAAAAAAACTGAAATACATTATCTCTCTCCTAAATATTTTTTCTGAATCTCTAAGATGTAAAAAAAATTAAGTTAGCCTTATATGATTTACTGGGATGTTGAAAATAAAAAATAATCTGAACTATATTGTCTCTCTCCAAAATATTTTTTCTGAATCTCTAAAGGTGTAAAAAAAAATTAACTTAGCCTTATATGATTTAGTGGGCTGTCGTTGAAAATAAAAAAATAATCTGAACTATATTGTCTCTCTCCCAAAAATTTTTTCTGAATCTCTAAAGGTGTAAAAAAAAATTAACTTAGCCTTATATGATTTACTGGGATGTTGAAAATAAAAAATAATCTGAACTATATTGTCTCTCTCCAAAATATTTTTTCTGAATCTCTAAAGGTGTAAAAAAAAAATTAACTTAGCCTTATATGATTTAGTGGGCTGTCGTTGAAAATAAAAAAATAATCTGAACTATATTGTCTCTATCCCAAAAATTTTTTCTGAATCTCTAAAGGTGTAAAAAAAAATTAACTTAGCCTTATATGATTTACTGGGATGTTGAAAATAAAAAATAATCTGAACTATGTTGTGTTACTCCCATATTTTTTTCTGAATCCTCCCCCCTAAAAAAAAAAATTAGTGGGCTGTCGTTGAAAATAAAAAAATAATCTGAACTATATTGTCTCTCTCCCAAAAATTTTTTCTGAATCTCTAAAGGTGTAAAAAAAATTAACTTAGCCTTATATGATTTACTGGGATGTTGAAAATAAAAAATAATCTGAACTATATTGTCTCTCTCCAAAATATTTTTTCTGAATCTCTAAAGGTGTAAAAAAAAAATTAACTTAGCCTTATATGATTTAGTGGGCTGTCGTTGAAAATAAAAAAATAATCTGAACTATATTGTCTCTCTCCAAAATATTTTTTCTGAATCTCTAAAGGTGTAAAAAAAATTAACTTAGCCTTATATGATTTACTGGGATGTTGAAAATAAAAAATAATCTGAACTATATTGTCTCTCTCCAAAATATTTTTTCTGAATCTCTAAAGGTCTAAAAAAAATTAACTTAGCCTTATATGATTTAGTGGGCTGTCGTTGAAAATAAAAAAATAATCTCAACTATATTCTCCCTCTCCAAAATCTAGTTACTGAATCTCTAAAGGTGTAAAAAAAAATTAACTTAGCCTTATATGATTTACTGGGATGTTGAAAATAAAAAATAATCTGAACTATGTTGTGTTACTCCCATATTTTTTTCTGAATCCTCCCCCCTAAAAAAAAAAATTAGTGGGCTGTCGTTGAAAATAAAAAAATAATCTGAACTATATTGTCTCTCTCCAAAAAATTTTTCTGAATCTCTAAAGGTGTAAAAAAAAATTAACTTAGCCTTATATGATTTACTGGGATGTTGAAAATAATAAATAATCTGAACTATATTGTCTCTCTCCAAAATATTTTCTGAATCTCTAAAGGTGTAAAAAAAATTAACTTAGCCTTATATGATTTACTGGGATGTTGAAAATAAAAAATAATCTGAACTATGTTGTGTTACTCCCATATTTTTTTCTGAATCCTCCCCCCTAAAAAAAAAATTAGTGGGCTGTCGTTGAAAATAAAAAAATAATCTGAACTATATTGTCTCTCTCCCAAAAATTTTTTCTGAATCTCTAAAGGTGTAAAAAAAAAATTAACTTAGCCTTATATGATTTACTGGGATGTTGAAAATAAAAAATAATCTGAACTATATTGTCTCTCTCCAAAATATTTTTTCTGAATCTCTAAAGGTGTAAAAAAAAATTAACTTAGCCTTATATGATTTAGTGGGCTGTCGTTGAAAATAAAAAAATAATCTGAACTATATTGTCTCTCTCCAAAATATTTTTTCTGAATCTCTAAAGGTGTAAAAAAAAAATTAACTTAGCCTTATATGATTTACTGGGATGTTGAAAATAAAAAATAATCTGAACTATATTGTCTCTCTCCAAAATATTTTTTCTGAATCTCTAAAGGTGTAAAAAAAATTAACTTAGCCTTATATGATTTAGTGGGCTGTCGTTGAAAATAAAAAAATAATCTGAACTATATTGTCTCTCTCCAAAATATTTTTTCTGAATCTCTAAAGGTGTAAAAAAAAAATTAACTTAGCCTTATATGATTTACTGGGATGTTGAAAATAAAAAATAATCTGAACTATATTGTCTCTCTCCAAAATATTTTTTCTGAATCTCTAAAGGTGTAAAAAAAAAAATTAACTTAGCCTTATATGATTTAGTGGGCTGTCGTTGAAAATAAAAAAATAATCTGAACTATATTGTCTCTCTCCAAAATATTTTTTCTGAATCTCTAAAGGTGTAAAAAAAAATTAACTTAGCCTTATATGATTTACTGGGATGTTGAAAATAAAAAATAATCTGAACTATGTTGTGTTACTCCCATATTTTTTTCTGAATCCTCCCCCCTAAAAAAAAAATTAGTGGGCTTTCGTTGAAAAATAAAAAAAAACTGAAATACATTATCTCTCTCCTAAATATTTTTTCTGAATCTCTAAGATGTTTCTAAATAATATTAATTACTTTCAAGACGATAAAGGAAGGTGAAAGGGGAAGGAGAGAGGAAAAGGTAAGACAAGTAAGGATAGGAAGAAATAAAAATAAGAGAGGAAATTACTTGTTTTTTCGATATAACTTAGAATTAAAAAGATGGATATCATATTTCTAAATAATATTAATTACTTTCAAGACGATAAAGGAAGGTGAAAGGGGGAGGAGAGAGGAAAAGGTAAGACAAGTAAGGATAGGAAGAAATAAAAATAAGAGAGGAAATTACTTATTTTTTCGATATAACTAGAGGAAAAGGTAAGACAAGTAAGGATAGGAAGAAATAAAAATAAGAGAGGAAATTACTTATTTTTTCGATATAACTAGAGGAAAAGGTAAGATAAGTAAGGATAGGAAGAAATAAAAATAAGAGAGGAAATTACTTATTTTTTCGATATAACTAGAGGAAAAGGTAAGATAAGTAAGGATAGGAAGAAATAAAAGTAAGAGAGGAAATTACTTATTTTTCGATATAACTAGAGGAAAAGGTAAGACAAGTAAGGATAGGAAGAAATAAAAATAAGAGAGGAAATTACTTATTTTTTCGATATAACTTAAAATTAAAGAGATAGATATCATATTTCTAAATAATATTAATTACTTTCAAGACTATAAAGGAAGGTTAAAGGGGACCGAGAGAAGAAAAGGTAAGACAAGTAAGGATAAGAAGAAATAAAAATAAGAGAGGGAATTACTTATTTTTTCGATATAACTTAGAATTAAAGAGATAGATATCATATTTCTAAATAATATTAATTACTTTCAAGACGATAAAGGAAGGTGAAAGGGGGAGGAGAGAGGAAAAGGTAAGACAAGTAAGGATAGGAAGAGAGGAAATTACTTATTTTTTTATATAACTTAGAATTAAAGAGATGGATATCATATTTCTAAATAATATTAATTACTTTCAAGACGATAAAGGAAGGTGAAAGGGGGAGGAGAGAGGAAAAGGTAAGACAAGTAAGGATAGGAAGAAATAAAAATAAGAGCGGAAATTACTTATTTTTCGATATAACTTAGAATTAAAGAGATGGATATCATATTTCTAAATAATATTAATTACTTTCAAGACGATAAAGGAAGGTGAAAGGGGGAGGAGAGAGGAAAAGGTAAGACAAGTAAGGATAGGAAGAAATAAAAATAAGAGAGGGAATTACTTATTTTTCGATATAACTTAGAATTAAAGAGATGGATATCATATTTCTAAATAATATTAATTACTTTCAAGACGATAAAGGAAGGTGAAAGGGGAAGGAGAGAGGAAAAGGTAAGACAAGTAAGGATAGGAAGAAATAAAAATAAGAGAGGAAATTACTTGTTTTTTCGATATAACTTAGAATTAAAAAGATGGATATCATATTTCTAAATAATATTAATTACTTTCAAGACGATAAAGGAAGGTGAAAGGGGGAGGAGAGAGGAAAAGGTAAGACAAGTAAGGATAGGAAGAAATAAAAATAAGAGAGGAAATTACTTATTTTTTCGATATAACTAGAGGAAAAGGTAAGATAAGTAAGGATAGGAAGAAATAAAAATAAGAGAGGAAATTACTTATTTTTTCGATATAACTAGAGGAAAAGGTAAGACAAGTAAGGATAGGAAGAAATAAAAATAAGAGAGGAAATTACTTATTTTTTCGATATAACTTAAAATTAAAGAGATAGATATCATATTTCTAAATAATATTAATTACTTTCAAGACTATAAAGGAAGGTGAAAGGGGGAGGAGAGAAGAAAAGGTAAGACAAGTAAGGATAAGAAGAAATAAAAATAAGAGAGGAAATTACTTATTTTTTCGATATAACTAGAGGAAAAGGTAAGATAAGTAAGGATAGGAAGAAATAAAAATAAGAGAGGAAATTACTTATTTTTTCGATATAACTAGAGGAAAAGGTAAGACAAGTAAGGATAGGAAGAAATAAAAATAAGAGAGGAAATTACTTATTTTTTTATATAACTTATTATTTTAGAGATTGATATCTTATTTCTAAATAATATTAATTACTTTCAAGACTATAAAGGAAGGTGAAAGGGGGAGGAGAGAAGAAAAGGTAAGACAAGTAAGGATAGGAAGAAATAAAAATAAGAGAGGGAATTACTTATTTTTTCGATATAACTTAGAATTAAAGAGATGGATATCATATTTCTAAATAATATTAATTACTTTCAAGACGATAAAGGAAGGTGAAAGGGGGAGGAGAGAGGAAAAGGTAAGACAAGTAAGGATAGGAAGAGAGGAAATTACTTATTTTTTTTATATAACTTAGAGTTAATGAGATGGATATCATATTTCTAAATAATATTAATTACTTTCAAGACGATAAAGGAAGGTGAAAGGGGGAGGAGAGAGGAAAAGGTAAGACAAGTAAGGATAGGAAGAAATAAAAATAAGAGAGGAAATTACTTATTTTTCGATATAACTTAGAATTAAAGAGATGGATATCATATTTCTAAATAATATTAATTACTTTCAAGACGATAAAGGAAGGTGAAAGAGGGAGGAGAGAGGAAAAGGTAAGACAAGTAAGGATAGGAAGAAATAAAAATAAGAGAGGGAATTACTTATTTTTCGATATAACTTAGAATTAAAGAGATGGATATCATATTTCTAAATAATATTAATTACTTTCAAGACGATAAAGGAAGGTGAAAGGGGAAGGAGAGAGGAAAAGGTAAGACAAGTAAGGATAGGAAGAAATAAAAATAAGAGAGGAAATTACTTGTTTTTTCGATATAACTTAGAATTAAAAAGATGGATATCATATTTCTAAATAATATTAATTACTTTCAAGATGATAAAGGAAGGTGAAAGGGGGAGGAGAGAGGAAAAGGTAAGACAAGTAAGGATAGGAAGAAATAAAAATAAGAGAGGAAATTACTTATTTTTTCGATATAACTAGAGGAAAAGGTAAGACAAGTAAGGATAGGAAGAAATAAAAATAAGAGAGGAAATTACTTATTTTTTCGATATAACTAGAGGAAAAGGTAAGATAAGTAAGGATAGGGAAGAAATAAAAATAAGAGAGGAAATTACTTATTTTTTCGATATAACTAGAGGAAAAGGTAAGATAAGTAAGGATAGGAAGAAATAAAAATAAGAGAGGAAATTACTTATTTTTTCGATATAACTAGAGGAAAAGGTAAGACAAGTAAGGATAGGAAGAAATAAAAATAAGAGAGGAAATTACTTATTTTTTCGATATAACTAGAGGAAAAGGTAAGACAAGTAAGGATAGGAAGAAATAAAAATAAGAGAGGAAATTACTTATTTTTTCGATATAACTAGAGGAAAAGGTAAGACAAGTAAGGATAGGAAGAAATAAAAATAAGAGAGGAAATTACTTATTTTTTCGATATAACTAGAGGAAAAGGTAAGACAAGTAAGGATAGGAAGAAATAAAAATAAGAGAGGAAATTACTTATTTTTTCGATATAACTAGAGGAAAAGGTAAGACAAGTAAGGATAGGAAGAAATAAAAATAAGAGAGGAAATTACTTATTTTTTCGATATAACTAGAGGAAAAGGTAAGATAAGTAAGGATAGGAAGAAATAAAAATAAGAGAGGAAATTACTTATTTTTTCGATATAATTTAGAATTAAAGAGATGGATATCATATTTCTAAATAATATTAATTAGTTTAAAGTAACCTTTCATAACAAGTGAGAGGCATGATGAATGAGTCTTGCCTTTTGGCAATGATAAACTTGTTCTGAAAAGACAATGGAAGGTGAAAGGTGGAGGAGGAGCTTATTTACATAACTTGTTCTGAGAAGCAGGAAGGTGAAAGGTGGAGGAGAGAGGAAACGGTAAGACAAGTAAGGATAGGAAGAAATAAAAATAAGAGAGGGAATTACTTATTTTTTCTATATAACTTAGAATTAAAGAGATGGATATCATATTTCTAAATAATATTAATTACTTTCAAGACGATAAAGGAAGGTGAAAGGGGGAGGAGAGAGGAAAAGGTAAGAGAAGTAAGGATAGGAAGAAATAAAAATAAGAGAGGGAATTACTTATTTTTTCGATATAACTAGAGGAAAAGGTAAGACAAGTAAGGATAGGAAGAAATAAAAATAAGAGAGGAAATTACTTATTTTTTCGATATAACTAGAGGAAAAGGTAAATGTTGAAAATAAAAAATAATCTGAACTATGTTGTGTTACTCCCATATTTTTTTCTGAATCCTCCCCCCTAAAAAAAAATTAGTGGGCTGTCGTTGAAAATAAAAAAAAACTGAAATACATTATCTCTCTCCTAAATATTTTTTCTGAATCTCTAAGATGTAAAAAAAATTAAGTTAGCCTTATATGATTTACTGGGATGTTGAAAATAAAAAATAATCTGAACTATATTGTCTCTCTCCAAAATATTTTTTCTGAATCTCTAAAGGTGTAAAAAAAATTAACTTAGCCTTATATGATTTAGTGGGCTGTCGTTGAAAATAAAAAAATAATCTGAACTATATTGTCTCTCTCCCAAAAATTTTTTCTGAATCTCTAAAGGTGTAAAAAAAAATTAACTTAGCCTTATATGATTTACTGGGATGTTGAAAATAAAAAATAATCTGAACTATATTGTCTCTCTCCAAAATATTTTTTCTGAATCTCTAAAGGTGTAAAAAAAAAATTAACTTAGCCTTATATGATTTAGTGGGCTGTCGTTGAAAATAAAAAAATAATCTGAACTATATTGTCTCTCTCCCAAAAATTTTTTCTGAATCTCTAAAGGTGTAAAAAAAAAATTAACTTAGCCTTATATGATTTACTGGGATGTTGAAAATAAAAAATAATCTGAACTATGTTGTGTTACTCCCATATTTTTTTCTGAATCCTCCCCCCTAAAAAAAAAAATTAGTGGGCTGTCGTTGAAAATAAAAAAATAATCTGAACTATATTGTCTCTCTCCCAAAAATTTTTTCTGAATCTCTAAAGGTGTAAAAAAAAAATTAACTTAGCCTTATATGATTTACTGGGATGTTGAAAATAAAAAATAATCTGAACTATATTGTCTCTCTCCAAAATATTTTTTCTGAATCTCTAAAGGTGTAAAAAAAATTAACTTAGCCTTATATGATTTAGTGGGCTGTCGTTGAAAATAAAAAAATAATCTGAACTATATTGTCTCTCTCCAAAATATTTTTTCTGAATCTCTAAAGGTGTAAAAAAAATTAACTTAGCCTTATATGATTTACTGGGATGTTGAAATTAAAAAATAATCTGAACTATATTGTCTCTCTCCAAAATATTTTTTCTGAATCTTTAAAGGTGTAAAAAAAATTAACTTAGCCTTATATGATTTAGTGGGCTGTCGTTGAAAATAAAAAAATAATCTGAACTATATTGTCTCTCTCCAAAATATTTTTTCTGAATCTCTAAAGGTGTAAAAAAAAAATTAACTTAGCCTTATATGATTTACTGGGATGTTGAAAATAAAAAATAATCTGAACTATGTTGTGTTACTCCCATATTTTTTTCTGAATCCTCCCCCCTAAAAAAAAAAATTAGTGGGCTGTCGTTGAAAATAAAAAAATAATCTGAACTATATTGTCTCTCTCCCAAAAATTTTTTCTGAATCTCTAAAGGTGTAAAAAAAATTAACTTAGCCTTATATGATTTACTGGGATGTTGAAAATAAAAAATAATCTGAACTATATTGTCTCTCTCCAAAATATTTTTTCTGAATCTCTAAAGGTGTAAAAAAAATTAACTTAGCCTTATATGATTTAGTGGGCTGTCGTTGAAAATAAAAAAATAATCTGAACTATATTGTCTCTCTCCAAAATATTTTTTCTGAATCTCTAAAGGTGTAAAAAAAAAATTAACTTAGCCTTATATGATTTACTGGGATGTTGAAAATAAAAAATAATCTGAACTATATTGTCTCTCTCCAAAATATTTTTTCTGAATCTCTAAAGGTGTAAAAAAAAAATTAACTTAGCCTTATATGATTTAGTGGGCTGTCGTTGAAAATAAAAAAATAATCTGAACTATATTGTCTCTCTCCAAAATATTTTTTCTGAATCTCTAAAGGTGTAAAAAAAAATTAACTTAGCCTTATATGATTTACTGGGATGTTGAAAATAAAAAATAATCTGAACTATATTGTCTCTCTCCAAAATATTTTTTCTGAATCTCTAAAGGTGTAAAAAAAAAATTAACTTAGCCTTATATGATTTAGTGGGCTGTCGTTGAAAATAAAAAAATAATCTGAACTATATTGTCTCTCTCCAAAATATTTTTTCTGAATCTCTAAAGGTGTAAAAAAAAAAATTAACTTAGCCTTATATGATTTACTGGGATGTTGAAAATAAAAAATAATCTGAACTATGTTGTGTTACTCCCATATTTTTTTCTGAATCCTCCCCCCTAAAAAAAAAATTAGTGGGCTGTCGTTGAAAAATAAAAAAAAACTGAAATACATTATCTCTCTCCTAAATATTTTTTCTGAATCTCTAAGATGTAAAAAAAATTAAGTTAGCCTTATATGATTTACTGGGATGTTGAAAATAAAAAATAATCTGAACTATATTGTCTCTCTCCAAAATATTTTTTCTGAATCTCTAAAGGTGTAAAAAAAAATTAACTTAGCCTTATATGATTTAGTGGGCTGTCATTGAAAATAAAAAAATAATCTGAACTATATTGTCTCTCTCCAAAATATTTTTTCTGAATCTCTAAAGGTGTAAAAAAAAAATTAACTTAGCCTTATATGATTTACTGGGATGTTGAAAATAAAAAATAATCTGAACTATATTGTCTCTCTCCAAAATATTTTTTCTGAATCTCTAAAGGTGTAAAAAAAATTAACTTAGCCTTATATGATTTAGTGGGCTGTCGTTGAAAATAAAAAAATAATCTGAACTATATTGTCTCTCTCCAAAATATTTTTTCTGAATCTCTAAAGGTGTAAAAAAAAAATTAACTTAGCCTTATATGATTTACTGGGATGTTGAAAATAAAAAATAATCTGAACTATGTTGTGTTACTCCCATATTTTTTTCTGAATCCTCCCCCCTAAAAAAAAAAATTAGTGGGCTGTCGTTGAAAATAAAAAAAAACTGAAATACATTATCTCTCTCCTAAATATTTTTTCTGAATCTCTAAGATGTAAAAAAAATTAAGTTAGCCTTATATGATTTACTGGGATGTTGAAAATAAAAAATAATCTGAACTATATTGTCTCTCTCCAAAATATTTTTTCTGAATCTCTAAAGGTGTAAAAAAAAAATTAACTTAGCCTTATATGATTTAGTGGGCTGTCGTTGAAAATAAAAAAATAATCTGAACTATATTGTCTCTCTCCAAAATATTTTTTCTGAATCTCTAAAGGTGTAAAAAAAATTAACTTAGCCTTATATGATTTAGTGGGCTGTCGTTGAAAATAAAAAAATAATCTGAACTATATTGTCTCTCTCCAAAATATTTTTTCTGAATCTCTAAAGGTGTAAAAAAAAAATTAACTTAGCCTTATATGATTTAGTGGGCTGTTGTTGAAAATAAAAAAATAATCTGAACTATATTGTCTCTCTCCAAAATATTTTTTCTGAATCTTTAAAGGTGTAAAAAAAAATTAACTTAGCCTTATATGATTTAGTGGGCTGTTGTTGAAAATAAAAAAATAATCTGAACTATATTGTCTCTCTCCAAAATATTTTTTCTGAATCTCTAAAGGTGTAAAAAAAAAATTAACTTAGCCTTATATGATTTAGTGGGCTGTCGTTGAAAATAAAAAATAATCTGAACTATATTGTCTCTCTCCAAAATATTTTTTCTGAATCTTTAAAGGTGTAAAAAAAAATTAACTTAGCCTTATATGATTTAGTGGGCTGTCGTTGAAAATAAAAAAATAATCTGAACTATATTGTCTCTCTCCAAAATATTTTTTCTGAATCTCTAAAGGTGTAAAAAAAAATTAACTTAGCCTTATATGATTTACTGGGATGTTGAAAATAAAAAATAATCTGAACTATGTTGTGTTACTCCCATATTTTTTCTGAATCCTCCCCCCTAAAAAAAAAAATTAGTGGGCTGTCGTTGAAAATAAAAAAAAACTGAAATACATTATCTCTCTCCTAAATATTTTTTCTGAATCTCTAAGATGTAAAAAAAATTAAGTTAGCCTTATATGATTTACTGGGATGTTGAAAATAAAAAATAATCTGAACTATATTGTCTCTCTCCAAAATATTTTTTCTGAATCTCTAAAGGTGTAAAAAAAAAATTAACTTAGCCTTATATGATTTAGTGGGCTGTCGTTGAAAATAAAAAAATAATCTGAACTATATTGTCTCTCTCCAAAATATTTTTTCTGAATCTCTAAAGGTGTAAAAAAAAATTAACTTAGCCTTATATGATTTAGTGGGCTGTCGTTGAAAATAAAAAAATAATCTGAACTATATTGTCTCTCTCCAAAATATTTTTTCTGAATCTCTAAAGGTGTAAAAAAAAATTAACTTAGCCTTATATGATTTAGTGGGCTGTCGTTGAAAATAAAAAAATAATCTGAACTATATTGTCTCTCTCCAAAATATTTTTTCTGAATTTCTAAAGGTGTAAAAAAAAATTAACTTAGCCTTATATGATTTAGTGGGCTGTCGTTGAAAATAAAAAAATAATCTGAACTATATTGTCTCTCTCCAAAATATTTTTTCTGAATCTCTAAAGGTGTAAAAAAAAATTAACTTAGCCTTATATGATTTACTGGGATGTTGAAAATAAAAAATAATCTGAACTATGTTGTGTTACTCCCATATTTTTTTCTGAATCCTCCCCCCTAAAAAAAAAATTAGTGGGCTGTCGTTGAAAATAAAAAAAAACTGAAATACATTATCTCTCTCCTAAATATTTTTTCTGAATCTCTAAGATGTAAAAAAAATTAAGTTAGCCTTATATGATTTACTGGGATGTTGAAAATAAAAAATAATCTGAACTATATTGTCTCTCTCCAAAATATTTTTTCTGAATCTCTAAAGGTGTAAAAAAAAAATTAACTTAGCCTTATATGATTTAGTGGGCTGTCGTTGAAAATAAAAAAATAATCTGAACTATATTGTCTCTCTCCAAAATATTTTTTCTGAATCTCTAAAGGTGTAAAAAAAATTAAGTTAGCCTTATATGATTTACTGGGATGTTGAAAATAAAAAATAATCTGAACTATATTGTCTCTCTCCAAAATATTTTTTCTGAATCTCTAAAGGTGTAAAAAAAAAATTAACTTAGCCTTATATGATTTAGTGGGCTGTCGTTGAAAATAAAAAAATAATCTGAACTATATTGTCTCTCTCCCAAAAATTTTTTCTGAATCTCTAAAGGTGTAAAAAAAAAATTAACTTAGCCTTATATGATTTACTGGGATGTTGAAAATAAAAAATAATCTGAACTATATTGTCTCTCTCCAAAATATTTTTTCTGAATCTCTAAAGGTGTAAAAAAAAATTAACTTAGCCTTATATGATTTAGTGGGCTGTCGTTGAAAATAAAAAAATAATCTGAACTATATTGTCTCTCTCCCAAAAAATTTTTCTGAATCTCTAAAGGTGTAAAAAAAAAATTAACTTAGCCTTATATGATTTACTGGGATGTTGAAAATAAAAAATAATCTGAACTATGTTGTGTTACTCCCATATTTTTTTCTGAATCCTCCCCCCAAAAAAAAAAAAATTAGTGGGCTGTCGTTGAAAATAAAAAAATAATCTGAACTATATTGTCTCTCTCCCAAAAATTTTTTCTGAATCTCTAAAGGTGTAAAAAAAAAATTAACTTAGCCTTATATGATTTACTGGGATGTTTAAAATAAAAAATAATCTGAACTATATTGTCTCTCTCCAAAATATTTTTTCTGAATCTCTAAAGGTGTAAAAAAAATTAACTTAGCCTTATATGATTTAGTGGGCTGTCGTTGAAAATAAAAAAATAATCTGAACTATATTGTCTCTCTCCAAAATATTTTTTCTGAATCTCTAAAGGTGTAAAAAAAAAATTAACTTAGCCTTATATGATTTACTGGGATGTTGAAAATAAAAAATAATCTGAACTATATTGTCTCTCTCCAAAATATTTTTTCTGAATCTCTAAAGGTGTAAAAAAAAAATTAACTTAGCCTTATATGATTTAGTGGGCTGTCGTTGAAAATAAAAAAATAATCTGAACTATATTGTCTCTCTCCAAAATATTTTTTCTGAATCTCTAAAGGTGTAAAAAAAAAAATTAACTTAGCCTTATATGATTTACTGGGATGTTGAAAATAAAAAATAATCTGAACTATATTGTCTCTCTCCAAAATATTTTTTCTGAATCTCTAAAGGTGTAAAAAAAAAATTAACTTAGCCTTATATGATTTAGTGGGCTGTCGTTGAAAATAAAAAAATAATCTGAACTATATTGTCTCTCTCCAAAATATTTTTTCTGAATCTCTAAAGGTGTAAAAAAAAAATTAACTTAGCCTTATATGATTTACTGGGATGTTGAAAATAAAAAATAATCTGAACTATGTTGTGTTACTCCCATATTTTTTTCTGAATCCTCCCCCCTAAAAAAAAAATTAGTGGGCTTTCGTTGAAAAATAAAAAAAAACTGAAATACATTATCTCTCTCCTAAATATTTTTTCTGAATCTCTAAGATGTAAAAAAAATTAAGTTAGCCTTATATGATTTACTGGGATGTTGAAAATAAAAAATAATCTGAACTATATTGTCTCTCTCCAAAATATTTTTTCTGAATCTCTAAAGGTGTAAAAAAAATTAACTTAGCCTTATATGATTTAGTGGGCTGTCGTTGAAAATAAAAAAATAATCTGAACTATATTGTCTCTCTCCAAAATATTTTTTCTGAATCTCTAAAGGTGTAAAAAAAAATTAACTTAGCCTTATATGATTTACTGGGATGTTGAAAATAAAAAATAATCTGAACTATATTGTCTCTCTCCAAAATATTTTTTCTGAATCTCTAAAGGTGTAAAAAAAAATTAACTTAGCCTTATATGATTTAGTGGGCTGTCGTTGAAAATAAAAAATAATCTGAACTATATTGTCTCTCTCCAAAATATTTTTTCTGAATCTTTAACTTAGCCTTATATGATTTACTGGGATGTTGAAAATAAAAAATAATCTGAACTATGTTGTGTTACTCCCATATTTTTTTCTGAATCTTCCCCTCTAAAAAAAAAAATTAGTGGGCTGTCGTTGAAAATAAAAAAAACTGAAATACATTATCTCTCTCCAAAATATTTTTTCTGAATCTCTAAAGGTGTAAAAAAATTAAGTTAGCCTTATATGATTTACTGGGATGTTGAAAATAAAAAATAATCTGAACTATATTGTCTCTCTCCAAAATATTTTTTCTGAATCTCTAAAGGTGTAAAAAAAAAAATTAACTTAGCCTTATATGATTTAGTGGGCTGTCGTTGAAAATAAAAAAATAATCTGAACTACATTGTCTCTCTCCAAAATATTTTTTCTGAATCTCTAAAGGTGTAAAAAAAATTAAGGTAGCCTTATATGATTTAGTGGGCTGTCATTGAAAATAAAAAATAATCTGAACTATATTGTCTCTCTCCAAAATATTTTTTCTGAATCTCTAAAGGTGTAAAAAAAAAATTAACTTAGCCTTATATGATTTAGTGGGCTGTTGTTGAAAATAAAAAAATAATCTGAACTATATTGTCTCTCTCCAAAATATTTTTTCTGAATCTCTAAAAGTTAAAAATAAAAAATAAGTTAGAATTATATGATTTAGTGGGCTGTTGTTGAAAATAAAAAAATAATCTGAACTATATTGTCTCTCTCCAAAATATTTTTTCTGAATCTCTAAAGGTGTAAAAAAAAAATTAACTTAGCCTTATATGATTTAGTGGGCTGTTGTTGAAAATAAAAAAATAATCTGAACTATATTGTCTCTCTCCAAAATATTTTTTCTGAATCTCTAAAGGTGTAAAAAAAAAAATTAACTTAGCCTTATATGATTTAGTGGGCTGTTGTTGAAAATAAAAAAATAATCTGAACTATATTGTCTCTCTCCAAAATATTTTTTCTGAATCTCTAAAGGTGTAAAAAAAAAAATTAACTTAGCCTTATATGATTTACTGGGATGTTGAAAATAAAAAATAATCTGAACTATGTTGTGTTACTCCCATATTTTTTTCTGAATCCTCCCCCCTAAAAAAAAAATTAGTGGGCTGTCGTTGAAAATAAAAAAAAACTGAAATACATTATCTCTCTCCTAAATATTTTTTCTGAATCTCTAAGATGTAAAAAAAATTAAGTTAGCCTTATATGATTTACTGGGATGTTGAAAATAAAAAATAATCTGAACTATATTGTCTCTCTCCAAAATATTTTTTCTGAATCTCTAAAGGTGTAAAAAAAATTAACTTAGCCTTATATGATTTAGTGGGCTGTCGTTGAAAATAAAAAAATAATCTGAACTATATTGTCTCTCTCCAAAATATTTTTTCTGAATCTCTAAAGGTGTAAAAAAAAATTAACTTAGCCTTATATGATTTAGTGGGCTGTCGTTGAAAATAAAAAATAATCTGAACTATATTGTCTCTCTCCAAAATATTTTTCTGAATCTCTAAAGGTGTAAAAAAAAATTAACTTAGCCTTATATGATTTAGTGGGCTGTCGTTGAAAATAAAAAAATAATCTGAACTATATTGTCTCTCTCCAAAATATTTTTTCTGAATCTCTAAAGGTGTAAAAAAAAAATTAACTTAGCCTTATATGATTTAGTGGGCTGTCGTTGAAAATAAAAAATAATCTGAACTATATTGTCTCTCTCCAAAATATTTTTTCTGAATCTCTAAAGGTGTAAAAAAAAAATTAACTTAGCCTTATATGATTTACTGGGATGTTGAAAATAAAAAATAATCTGAACTATGTTGTGTTACTCCCATATTTTTTTCTGAATCCTCCCCCCTAAAAAAAAAATTAGTGGGCTGTCGTTGAAAATAAAAAAAAACTGAAATACATTATCTCTCTCCTAAATATTTTTTCTGAATCTCTAAGATGTAAAAAAAATTAAGTTAGCCTTATATGATTTACTGGGATGTTGAAAATAAAAAATAATCTGAACTATATTGTCTCTCTCCAAAATATTTTTTCTGAATCTCTAAAGGTGTAAAAAAAAATTAACTTAGCCTTATATGATTTAGTGGGCTGTCGTTGAAAATAAAAAAAATAATCTGAACTATATTGTCTCTCTCCAAAATATTTTTTCTGAATCTTTAAAGGTGTAAAAAAAATTAACTTAGCCTTATATGATTTAGTGGGCTGTCGTTGAAAATAAAAAAATAATCTGAACTATATTGTCTCTCTCCAAAATATTTTTTCTGAATCTCTAAAGGTGTAAAAAAAATTAACTTAGCCTTATATGATTTAGTGGGCTGTCGTTGAAAATAAAAAAATAATCTGAACTATATTGTCTCTCTCCAAAATATTTTTTCTGAATCTCTAAAGGTGTAAAAAAAAATTAACTTAGCCTTATATGATTTACTGGGATGTTGAAAATAAAAAATAATCTGAACTATGTTGTGTTACTCCCATATTTTTTTCTGAATCCTCCCCCCTAAAAAAAAAAATTAGTGGGCTGTCGTTGAAAATAAAAAAAAACTGAAATACATTATCTCTCTCCTAAATATTTTTTCTGAATCTCTAAGATGTAAAAAAAATTAAGTTAGCCTTATATGATTTACTGGGATGTTGAAAATAAAAAATAATCTGAACTATGTTGTGTTACTCCCATATTTTTTTTCTGAATCCTCCCCCCTAAAAAAAAATTAGTGGGCTGTCGTTGAAAATAAAAAAAATCTGAAATACATTATCTCTCTCCTAAATATTTTTTCTGAATCTCTAAGATGTAAAAAAAATTAAGTTAAAATAAAAAAAATCTGAAATACATTATCTCTCTCCTAAATATTTTTTCTGAATCTTTAAGATGTAAAAAAAATTAAATTAGCCTTATATGATTTAGTGGGCTGTCGTTGAATAAAAAAAAATCTGAACTATGTTGTGTTACTCCCGTAGTTTTTTTCTGAATTTCCCCCCTAAAAAAAGAATTAAAAAATCTGAACTATGTTGTGTTACTCCTATAGTTTTTTTTTCTGAATTTCTCCCCTATTTAAAAATTATAAAAATCTGAACTACGTTGTTTTACTCCCATAGTTTTTTTTCTGAATTTCTAAGGTGTAAAAAAATTAAGAAAAAGAATTGTGGATAACCTACCATTAAAAAAAATTGGAAGTTTGATATATCACTCCTAAATATTTTTCTGAATTTCTAAGAGGAAAAGGTAAGACAAGTAAGGATAGGAAGAAATAAAAATAAGAGAGGGAATTACTTGTTTTTTCGATATAACTTAGAATTAAAAAGATGGATATCATATTTCTAAATAATATTAATTACTTTCAAGACGATAAAGGAAGGTGAAAGGGAGAGGAGAGAGGAAAAGGTAAGACAAGTAAGGATAGGAAGAAATGAAAATAAGAGAGGAAATTACTTATTTTTTCGATATAACTAGAGGAAAAGGTAAGACAAGTAAGGATAGGAAGAAATAAAAATAAGAGAGGAAATTACTTATTTTTTCGATATAACTAGAGGAAAAGGTAAGATAAGTAAGGATAGGAAGAAATAAAAATAAGAGAGGAAATTACTTATTTTTTCGATATAACTTAGAATTAAAGAGATGGATATCATATTTCTAAATAATATTAATTAGTTTAAAGTAACCTTTCATAACAAGTGAGAGGCATGATGAATGAGTTTTGCCTTTTGGCAATGATAAACTTGTTCTGAAAAGACAATGGAAGGTGAAAGGTGGAGGAGGAGTTTATTTACATAACTTGTTCTGAGAAGCAGGAAGGTGAAAGGTGGAGGAGAGAGGAAACGGTAAGACAAGTAAGGATACGAAGAAATAAAAATAAGAGAGGGAATTACTTATTTTTTCGATATAACTTAGAATTAAAGAGATGGATATCATATTTCTAAATAATATTAATTAGTTTAAAGTAACCTTTCATAACAAGTGAGAGGCATGATGAATGAGTTTTGCCTTTTGGCAATGATAAACTTGTTCTGAAAAGACAATGGAAGGTGAAAGGTGGAGGAGGAGTTTATTTACATAACTTGTTCTGAGAAGCAGGAAGGTGAAAGGTGGAGGAGAGAGGAAACGGTAAGACAAGTAAGGATAGCAAGAGAGGGAATTACTTATTTTTTCGATATAACTTAGAATTAAAGAGATGGATATCATATTTCTAAATAATAATAATTACTTTCAAGACGATAAAGGAAGGTGAAAGGTGGAGGAGAGAGGAAACGGTAAGACAAGTAAGGATAGCAAGAGAGGGAATTACTTATTTTTTGGATATAACTTAGAATTAAAGAGATGGATATCATATTTCTAAATAATAATAATTACTTTCAAGACGATAAAGGAAGGTGAAAGGTGGAGGAGAGAGGAAACGGTAAGACAAGTAAGGATAGCAAGAGAGGGAATTACTTATTTTTCGATATAACTTAGAATTAAAGAGATGGATATCATATTTCTAAATAATAATAATTACTTTCAAGACGATAAAGGAAGGTGAAAGGTGGAGGAGAGAGGAAACGGTAAGACAAGTAAGGATAGCAAGAGAGGGAATTACTTATTTTTTGGATATAACTTAGAATTAAAGAGATGGATATCATATTTCTAAATAATAATAATTACTTTCAAGACGATAAAGGAAGGTGAAAGGTGGAGGAGAGAGGAAACGGTAAGACAAGTAAGGATAGCAAGAGAGGGAATTACTTATTTTTTCGATATAACTTAGAATTAAAGAGATGGATATCATATTTCTAAATAATAATAATTACTTTCAAGACGATAAAGGAAGGTGAAAGGTGGAGGAGAGAGGAAACGGTAAGACAAGTAAGGATAGCAAGAGAGGGAATTACTTATTTCCACGATATAACTTAGAATTAAAGAGATGGATATCATATTTCTAAATAATAATAATTACTTTCAAGACGATAAAGGAAGGTGAAAGGTGGAGGAGAGAGGAAACGGTAAGACAAGTAAGGATAGCAAGAGAGGGAATTACTTATTTTTTCGATATAACTTAGAATTAAAGAGATGGATATCATATTTCTAAATAATAATAATTACTTTCAAGACGATAAAGGAAGGTGAAAGGGGGAGGAGAGAAGAAAAGGTAAGACAAGTAAGGATAGCAAGAGAGGGAATTACTTATTTTTTCGATATAACTTAGAATTAAAGAGATGGATATCATATTTCTAAATAATAATAATTACTTTCAAGACGATAAAGGAAGGTGAAAGGGGGAGGAGAGAAGAAAAGGTAAGACAAGTAAGGATAGGAAGAGAGGGAATTACTTATTTTTTCGATATAACTTAGAATTAAAGAGATGGATATCATATTTCTAAATAATAATAATTACTTTCAAGACGATAAAGGAAGGTGAAAGGGGGAGGAGAGAAGAAAAGGTAAGACAAGTAAGGATAGCAAGAGAGGGAATTACTTATTTTTTCGATATAACTTAGAATTAAAGAGATGGATATCATATTTCTAAATAATATTAATTACTTTCAAGACGATAAAGGAAGGTGAAAGGGGGAGGAGAGAAGAAAAGGTAAGACAAGTAAGGATAGGAAGAGAGGGAATTACTTATTTTTTCGATATAACTTAGAATTAAAGAGATGGATATCATATTTCTAAATAATAATAATTACTTTCAAGACGATAAAGGAAGGTGAAAGGGGGAGGAGAGAAGAAAAGGTAAGACAAGTAAGGATAGCAAGAGAGGGAATTACTTATTTTTTCGATATAACTTAGAATTAAAGAGATGGATATTATATTTCTAAATAATATTAATTACTTTCAAGACGATAAAGGAAGGTGAAAGGGGGAGGAGAGAAGAAAAGGTAAGACAAGTAAGGATAGGAAGAGAGGGAATTACTTATTTTTTCGATATAACTTAGAATTAAAGAGATGGATATCATATTTCTAAATAATATTAATTACTTTCAAGACGATAAAGAAAGGTGAAAGGGGGAGGAGAGAAGAAAAGGTAAGAAAAGTAAGGATAGCAAGAGAGGGAATTACTTATTTTTTCGATATAACTTAGAATTAAAGAGATGGATATCATATTTCTAAATAATATTAATTACTTTCAAGACGATAAAGAAAGGTGAAAGGGGGAGGAGAGAAGAAAAGGTAAGACAAGTAAGGATAGGAAGAGAGGGAATTACTTATTTTTTCGATATAACTTAGAATTAAAGAGATGGATATCATATTTCTAAATAATATTAATTACTTTCAAGACGATAAAGGAAGGTGAAAGGGGGAGGAGAGAAGAAAAGGTAAGAAAAGTAAGGATAGGAAGAGAGGGAATTACTTATTTTTTCGATATAACTTAGAATTAAAGAGATGGATATCATATTTCTAAATAATATTAATTACTTTCAAGACGATAAAGGAGGTGAAAAGGGGAGGAGAGAAGAAAAGGTAAGACAAGTAAGGATAGGAAGAGAGGGAATTACTTATTTTTTCGATATAACTTAGAATTAAAGAGATGGATATCATATTTCTAAATAATATTAATTACTTTCAAGACGATAAAGAAAGGTGAAAGGGGGAGGAGAGAAGAAAAGGTAAGAAAAGTAAGGATAGCAAGAGAGGGAATTACTTATTTTTCGATATAACTTAGAATTAAAGAGATGGATATCATATTTCTAAATAATATTAATTACTTTCAAGACGATAAAGGAAGGTGAAAGGGGGAGGAGAGAAGAAAAGGTAAGACAAGTAAGGATAGGAAGAGAGGGAATTACTTATTTTTTCGATATAACTTAGAATTAAAGAGATGGATATCATATTTCTAAATAATATTAATTACTTTCAAGACGATAAAGAAAGGTGAAAGGGGGAGGAGAGGTTGAAGAGGATATAGAAAGAAAGAGAGGAGAAGTTATTTACATAACTTGTTCTGAGAAGCAGGAAGGTGAAAGGGGGGGGAGGGGTTGAAGTATAATAAGTTTTTATTTACATAACTTGTTCTGAGAAGCAGGAAGGTGGAAAGGGGGGAGGAGTTAAAATAGTGTGAATGTTGGTTAAATAGAATATAGAAAGGGAGGGAGCTGGATTCTTTATATTTATGGAATCTATTTTTATCCACATTTCTAAATAATATTAATTACTTTCAAGACGATAAAGGAAGGTGAAAGGAGGAGGAGGGGTTGAAGAGGATATATATAGAGACGGAAAGGTTATTTAAATAACTTGTTCTGAGAAGCAGGACGGTGAAAGGGGGGGCCGGGTTGAAGTATAATAAGTTTATTTACATAACTTGTTCTGAGAAGCAGGAAGGTGGAAGGACGGGAGGGCAGACCAAGGATGAGATAGATAGCAGGGGGCGGTGACTGACTATCCTGCTGTGCTCTGATTGGCTGAAGGATACCATAATTCTAGCGTGCTTATTGGTTGGCCAGTTGCCTCACTACAGATAGGAAAGTCAACTCCAAAACATCTTACTTTTATATAGGATTATAGACTTTATTAACAATACCTCTTCAAAAGGAAGTGCCTCATATATATAGAGAGGGTTTAGTGGGCTTAGTTAAAGGTTCTTCTCTCTTCATTTAAGGTAACACCTCATTGTTATATATGGTCATACTTTTGTCATAAATGCACAGATTAGTAATAGTTAATGTTGGATTGTTTTTTGTTGTTTTACAATAATTCAATCAAAACACCTCTTTCATTTGAACCTTAACTCCTCGGACTAGAGTGGACTGTGCCGCCGCTAGAAAGAGTTTTTGAGGAATATTGGCTGCCGCATTATAGTCTCTATCCAGAAAATCTCCACCGATTGGACAAAAAATAGTTGTTGTTACTTTAACTGCTAGTGCTGGAATGGAGCTGGAAGTTTGGAGAATATTTCTGTGCTGGGGGACTTTGTCGTTATAGGTAATATCACTCACGTAGACCCCGAAGGTAGCACACCCCCTTCTTCTTCCCCTCCTCATCTTTCTTAAATCCTACAATATTCAAAGGTCCCTTGTAACCTAAATGTCGGTTGTTGTTGTCGTGGTAGGTGTTGTCTGTGTTGCTCGACGAACTTCGAGTGTCGGTCTTTCAATTCGTTTAACTGGTCCACGGAGAACGTTCTTCCGACGTACTACCCGTTGATGAAGTGCATAGACGATGGTTGACTTCGCACCCTTGGGTGAAGAGTTATACAAAAACATTCATCTTGGTAAAGTCTGGCCATTCGACCAGACCTTTGGAGTAGATCTTCTATCATCGCACTGCACAGCTGACGGCCATCCAAGAGATAGCCAGACATCTCTTTTCGAAGAGAGGAGTAACATTCTCCGAGTCCAACAGTATTTTGCCCAGGGAACATTTAATATTGTTATAATATCGTTTAGTCTTGGAGGACTTTATGGTCTAGCCTAGCTAATAATTATCTTGCTTATTGAGAAAGGAAGGAATGTGGTTTTATGATCTGTTTCGTTTATCTATTTTTTTCCCTAATAGGTTTAAAAGGCATTTATGATAAAAAAAATCGCCCACTAAAAGATTGAAAGGCATTTATGATCCTAAAAAAGTTTACTATATATTAATGATCTATAGTAAGATGTAAAAAAAATTCAAAAACCAACTTTATTGATAACAATCCGATATAGCCACTTGCCTGCTAAAGGGTTGAAAGGCATTTATAATTCCCAGAAAAGTCTACTGTCTAATTATCTATAGTAAGATGTAAAATATAAAATATTCAAAAACCAACTTTATTGATAATAACCTGATATAGATACTTACCTGCTAAATCTATACTGCCCTATTTAAGGACTATATATGCTTTCTCAATATTCATAGATTTTTTTCCTTCCTATAGTTCAAAAACTGTCTTTTGGGCAAAAATTATGCTAATCTTAGGGGGAAATACATAAACATACTATTTTATCAACAATATACTGGGTGAAATAGCAGTCTTTTTTAAAAATATTTAAAAATCAACCTTATTGAAATTTTTATACAATCGCTTGCTCACTAAAAGACTAAATAAAAAATTATGACAGCACAAACTAAATTATTATTATTTTTTTTTCAGGATATTATGATAAGTGCATGAAACTTACAAAGATCATTAAAGAAATAAAAAAATATAATAAGTTAAGAAAAAGTTCCCCCCCGCCTGAAGTGGATAGTTTTTGTATTGAAAGAATTTCATTTTTTTATGAAAAAATTCAAAAAGTTTAAAAAAAAAAAAAATTAAATAGAAAAATATTGAAAAAAATACAAAAACTAACTAAAAAAATAAAAAAATATAACAAGCATTTACTGCCCCCACCACCACTTCCACCGTTCCGGTTGCCACTACCACTACAGCTACTATCCTCACCACCACCATCACCGCTCCCACAACAGCCACCATCACTACCACCATTCCCACCGCCACCATCGCCGCCACAACCACCACCGTTGCCAACACCATCGCTACCATCATTCCCACCGCCACCAAAGCTACTATCCCCACTACCACCATCACCGCTCCCACCACAACCACCACCGTTGCCAACACCACAGCCACCATCGCTACCATCATTCCCACCGCCACCACAGCCGCCACAACCACCACCGTTTCCAACACCACAGTCGCTACCATCATTCCCACCGCCACCACAGCCGCTATCGCCGCCACAACCACCACCGTTTCCAACACCACAGCAACTATCGCTACCATCATTCCCACCGCCACCACAGCCGCTATCGCCGCCACAACCACCACCGTTTCCAACACCACAGTCGCTACCATCATTCCCACCGCCACCACAGCCGCCACAACCACCACCGTTGTCGTCACCACAGCCACAACAGTCGCCGTCATCACCACCCCCACTACAGCCATCACCATATAAAAAAAAGAGAGGACGGCCCCCAAAAAGACAACAGAAGAAAACATTACTGTGACGTCCCATATGAAGTTCCCTTCGATCTGATGAACTAGGCCCTCTTGATGAACTTCAAAACAACCCTTCTACTAATAATACAATTCCTTTTGAAAAACATGTTTACATAAATTACCCTTGCTTTCAAAACACCATCCCCTTTACAAACCTAAACCCAAATCACCAAATCACCTTCATTTTTCAAAATATCCCAACTGAAAATCACTTAGAAATTCAAAATAGTCTCTCTCTTCAAAATTTTCCCACTGTTAACAGTTATTTTTATGTTCAAAATCAACCCGGTGGAAATCATTTTGAAAACACACAAAATACAACACAATACACCCCCTCCATCGGAAACCACGCATATACCCTCCCATTTTCAAATGAAAGCATCCCCTCCAATAGATATTCAAATGTTCAAAACTGTGAAAATAATCTTTTAAATTCAACAGTTCAAAATTCTTCCTATTTATCAGATGTAAGTCAATATTCTGATAGTTTATATGATTTGATAAAAGTTTAGATATTTAATTAAATATTGTTAAATATCTTTTTTCCTCATTGTATCTGAAAATTTTTCAATCTAAGTATTCTTTTAAAAAGGGACGCACTAACATATTGGCAACACTATGATCAAATATTTTTAGCACTGAGTTTGGTTTGGATTTAGATATGTTTTCAATGATGAATGATCAAAGCAGACCATCAACATCAAAGGAACCTTCAGGAAAGAAAAGAATTAGACAATCAGAAGAGGAAGAGACTGGTCCTCCTGAAGCTGATATAAATATTAGAAATAAAAAAAAGAGGCTATCGGAAGAAAATGAAGGTTCTTCATCTGATTGTTCTGTCTCTTCCACCTCTTCTTCTTCTTCTTGTTCTTCAGATGACACTCGAGTAAAAAATAACAGACATATTCTGTATAGACTATTATATAAATTGTTGTTAAAGAAAGCGACTTTGAAAAAAAAACGAATGAAAAAGGTTTATAAAAGAATAAGAAAAAGGAAAAGAGAAAAAAAATAATAAGGTACTATAGTATAAAACTAACATTTGGCTCTCAAAAATACTAAACATCTCTAGGAGAGCAATAGTTCTTTTATCAGGATTTTATGAATATAAGTAATGTATTTTCTTATTTCCAATAGATTTTATTGTTTTTTTCTTTGTGTTATTTTTTGTTTCCAGCTCACCAGGGTCTTATAGTTTCTCATTTCTGCTTTTTTTCTATATAAAAAAAAAACTTTTTCAAATATCTATTGTCCTCCATATTATTTTATAACAGCATATATTATCAATATTTTTTCTTGGCTTATTTTATTTCTTTTTATCTACTAATTCTTCATTGTTTTTCAACAATTTCTGAATTATTCTATCTTCTATCATATTTTTTTCCATTTAGCAAATATAGATGAATGTTATTATAATAAGTTTAGTGTTATATATTTCAATATTTTAGATAAATATATGCCTTTTTAGATTATCAGTGGCAGCTGAATGTCTCCATAGTTTCTCTACTAAGAGTGATTTTCGCATTTGTGATTAAAAAAATAAAAAAGTCGCCCGCTAAAGGGTTGATAATCCCCCAAAAAAGTCTACTGTGCAGTAGTGATCTACAATAAGATGTAAAATATAAAATATTCAAAAAACCAACTTCATTGATAACCTAATATAGCCACTTGCCAGCTAAAGGATGCGAAATATTAATTGTCTATAGTAAGATGCGGTTTTTCACCTGTATATGTTCTGAGATGATATTTCATTGAATACTTATTCAGGAATGGTTTAGCACAGTAGTGGCAGTAGTCCAATTCTTTACCCAAATGGATACTCTTCTTATGAATTTTGAATGAAGATCCAGTATTGAAGAGAAAACCGCATTCATCACAGAGGTGGAGATTTCTTGTATTGTGATATGTTTTCCGATAAAACCTTGTCATAGGAGGCAAATGATTTTCTCTCATTTTTTTGGTGATATTTTAGATTTTTTCTTATTTTGAAACATTTATCACAATGGTCACATTTATATATGATTTTTTTAAAACCTAAATTGTATGGTTCGTTTGTTTCTTTACTATATATCTCCTCTCTTCCCACCCTTAGGTGAAAAGTTGTATGAATACATTCATCTTGGTAAAGTCTGGCCTTTCGACCTCGTCTCCTCTCCGTTTACTCTTGAATTGGAAAAATCTCCGATCGCACAGCTGGGAAACCTTGACGGCCATCTGAGAGACGACCAGACTGACATTCTTTGAGTCTAAGAGAATCTTATCCATAACATTCTTATATCGTTTTGTCTTCGACCCTATAGAAAGAGTATTATTTTAGATATTTAAAAATAAATAGTATATATATATTTTTTTATTTTTAAAGGATAAAATATAATGGAGGAATCTGATATAGAATTACTTGTTCCCTCTATTACAGAAAAAGAGGGGTGTGATATAGATATAGAATCATTTATTCCCTCTATTTTAAACCATGAAGAATATTTTGATAATATAGATTGTGAAGATAATTTCGATGATATAGAATCCTTGATTTCATCTATTGAACCCTTACCTATATATAGGTCTGTAACTCCAGTTTGGGAAATGGACAAAGAAATTAAGATGATGGAAATTTTTCAGATAAATGATAGAAATATATGTTTCTCACCCTTCTCTATAAAACATCTTTTTATTTTTCTTTGGAAATTAAACGCTAAAGATTTTAGATCTATATCTGAATATTTGCCTCCATTTAAAGAATTATATGAAGGGATAAAAATTGTTGTTTTTTTTGCTAAAGACTTAAAGATGAATGATATTTATTGGTCAGAATTAATAAAGTTGAAGGATATATTAATAAAACGATTTAAGCGAGGATCTGAGATAAATATAAGAGTAGTGGTAGAACAAACAACGAAAAAAAAATTTGAGTTAAATATAGCAACTTCAGTAAATGTTGCCATAGTTCCTTTTATAAGTTTTATTTTTGCACTTCACTGGGGTAGGAGCAGTGGTAAATTTCTTTTTTGGGAAATAAATCAGAGAAAACCAAAAAAATATGCAAAGATGTTATCAGGAAAAATTACTAAAATAGGAGTTGTAAAAAAAGTGAGGGTTATCGAAATAAAATTAACTAATGGTATTATAATAACATTGTTTACAATTTGGTCGTTTAAAAATAAACCATTATTCGGTTTACGAGATAAAAAATATACTATGGAAGATCTTAATCAACTAAAAGATATAGTCTTTGGTGAAAATTTATTAACTGACTATGAAATCAAAGAATGTGAGTATCAAAGCATTGTTCAGCTTCCTGAGTTTAATATCTGTAGTTCACATTGCTTAAATACACCTTATCATTTAAGGGAAAAAGATTTTATGTCTAGTTATGTTGATGAAGGAGTTATAATCTTAAATAAAATTTATTCAATAAATAAAATTAAATTGATACCAAAGTCAAATATCAATGTCTATGAAAATGTAAGAGTATATACTATTAATGAACCTTTCATTATATCAATTAAAAATGATGATACTCTGATCTTTGTAGCTGAAATAACAGAACCTTTATGGACAAATCATGAAAATGTCATAGGTTAGATAGGTGGGCTGAAATTGATTTTCACCTCAGAGTTATATACAACTATCCAGTCGCCTCTGTCTTAGTTGCATAATGTAGTTTCTTTTTATACAATAAAAATATTGAACAAAAAAAGTTGGTTTTTAAATATTTTTTAGTCTACATCTTACTATAGACAATTAATATTTCTCATAGAATGTCACCTCTCTTTTCGAAAAGAGATGTCTGGCTATCTTTCGGATGACCGCCAAGGCTTCTCAGCTATGCAGTGCGATGATAGAAGATCTGTCGTCGACGAATGGAACGCACCACAGATGCAAGGGACCTCTGAATATCGTAGGGTTTAAGAAAGATGATGAGGAAGGAGGAGGTGTACTACCTTCGGGGTCTACGTCGTTGCTCTGCCAAGAGTGATATTACCTACAACGACAAAGCCCCCCAGCACAGAAATATTCTCCAAACTTTTAGCTCAAGAATAACCGTGCATTTATGACAAAGGTGTAGTCGTCGTATATAACAGAGGCGTTAAAACAATACAAAAATGGGGAACAGGAGGGTATATAAACCCCTTTTCCCCCCAACAAATATTAGAAAAGATGAAGAAAACTGAAACACATCGGTCGGAGTATAAGAGAGAAGAGGAGTCCCTATTAGAAAAAGAGAAGAAGAAGGACTTAAATAAATCCATTATTATAGAAGCTCTCAAGAATGATAAAGGGAATACATGCATCTCCTTTTTCACTTTCAACTATATCCTTGATACTGTATGGCTCTTAGATGAAGGGGTTGAAGCCATATCTAATTTTATGTTTCATTATTCTGAGTTATACAAGATTGGAAAGATAAATGTGGGTATATTTCTTGCTAAAGATTTGAAGATGAAAGAAAAATCTTATTTATCTAAGTTAAAGAAAGAGAAATATATATCAGTTGGTCGGTTTGAGCGAGGAGATGAGGAAAATCTAAGAGAATTAATAGAAGAGATGATGAAGGAGATTTTCGGTGGTAATTATCGATTAGAATCATCCCCCTCATCAAATGTGGCATTAGTTGCCTGTATTGGTCTCAGTATAAATCTCCACTGGATGACGGAAATGGACGATGCTGGTTCTAAACCCTTTTGGGGTGTAGATGAAAAAAAACCTCAAAGAAAGGCTAAGATGTTTTCAGGTACTCTTAATAAAATTGGGTCAAAAGATGGTATAAAATTTTTTGAAATAAATACACAAGATAATAGTGTTGTGACAGTATTTATATGTTCGAACAAAGAACCCTTCTTCACTGAACGAAATGAAGAATTTACTAGAGATGACCTAAACTATTTAAAAAGGATGGTCTTTGATAAAAATTTGTTAGAAAATTATGAAGTTAGGATATATGATGATTTTCATGAAATTTTGCTTCCAAAGGTTAAAATAAAGAAATCACATCACTTGGATGTACCTTCTTATATGAGGAAAAATATTATGTCAAAATATATTGAAGGAGGTGTATATCTGAGAAAAATTTATTTGGAAAATAAATTTGAGATGGATGAAATGGGGAGTTAGTCTTGAAGCGATTGGTGAGGGTATTTATTGTGATGGGATTGTACCAACACTTATCGTAAATGAACCTTTTATTGTGTGTTTGAGAAATAAATATGGATTAATGTCAGTAGCTATAGTAACAGAACCCATTTGGGAATGAGATAATAAGAAATACTATAATATTTTATAGGATCTAAATTGATTAAATATTTTTATTGAAATATGGAAAGTTTTATTTTTAAATATAAAAAATAAAGATTTAGTAATATCTATATTTTTATTTACTTTCTTTATACATTGAGGCCAGCAATCTCTATAAAAGACCCTCTTCACTCGACAGATAGTTACTCATCATGGATCTCACCGTTGGGAGAGATGAGGGATCTCAACCTTCCACTAAAATCATTCTAAAGAGAAAAAGAGAGATTTCTTTGAAAAAGAAAGAAAGAAAGAAAAAGAGGTTTTATATAGTGTCAACACAAGCTACCCCACAAGACACTAAGATAACTGAGGCCTCGACAGAGGATTCGGCTGTTGTATCAACGGAAGCCATTGGAGAGGTATCAGCTACCTCAGTAGGAGCAAAGAAGGATTCTACCCCACTAGATATTATTGAAGACCAAAATAAAATTGTGTCCACAGAAGCCACTGAAGAGGAATCGGTTGCATCAGAAGGAGCCGAGAAGGATTCTACTCTACCAAAGCTGATTGAAGAGAAACCGGTTGCAACAGAAGGAGCCGAGAAGGATTCTACTCCACCAAAACCGATTGAAGAGGAATCGATTGTGTCAACAGGACCCGAGAAGGTTTCTACACCATCAGATACTGAGATAATTGAAATAGATGTAAACCCCAATGATTTCCCATCAGCAGAAATTAAGATCTCATAAGATGTTGAAGAAGTTTTCCGTGGGAAATCTGCAGTGTTTTAAAAGGAATCTTCACCATTAACTGAGAAAAAAAATAACAGTGAAGAGAATAAGAATGACAAGTCTATAGAAAAAAAAGATATTCATTAACCTTTTAGTGGACAACCAATCACCGACCAGATAGATAGATCAGCAAGGGTTGATGTTTTATATAACTTAGAATTTTTTATTTCTAATAAAAGGTAAAAAAAAGTTTTTTTATTTTTTTCCCATTTTCTAATGCTGTGCTGAAGTGTAGTTTAAAAAAACTTACATCTATTCCTTATCATAATATCACTTTATTATTTTTTCTTATATAGTTTGTTTACAAACATTCACAGATCAGCATGTGAGAGGGTGTGTGGGGTGAAAAAAAGGCATAAGGGGGTGCAAGGAATAGCATGGTGGAATGAAGAGGTGAGACAGCACTGAAGAAGACAATAACTCTAATCCTATGAATTAAAGTCTTTTGGCTGAATATTTTTATTGTGAAGAAAAAACAACCGTACAACCAGATAGTCACATATAACCCTGAGATAAAGAAAAATTTCAGTACTTGTTGATCTATCTATCTGGTTGGCGGTTGGTTGCCCACTAAAGGCTTACTAAGAAATATAGTAGGATGTGAGAGTTATCTCATTGTACTTTTCGAAGACATCAAATCTAAATTTATTTTTTTAATAGATATTTTTATTTTTCATTTCTATAATTCAAATCAATTATAATGGAAATTTTGGATTCAGATTATTTTACATTTATTTTTATTATTATATTAATAATAATTATTACAATTACAATTGCTGTCAACTACAAATATGATAATTCAATATAAAGCCACTTGTACCATCCTTGCTTCAGTAGGAATAGACCGGTCCTGCAGTGGAGAAAACTATAAAAAATAACCTAAAAAAAGTGTACTTTATTTATTCTGAAGAATTTTAAATAATTATTTTTAATAACTATTTTTTCTTTATACTTAAAAATAATAGATATGGAAGTTTCGAACCTAATAAAACATAAACTCACCCACACGGGGAAAGCAAAAAAAAAGATACTCTAAAAAGACACGAAATAATACACACTAAAAAAACCTTAAACCTATTAATATTGAGAAGATTTTCTCACAAATCAAACTTAAGGTTAGAAAATATGGCAGATGTTTTAGAAGTGCACTTTGAAGTTCTCTATGAGAAAAACCTTTCGTAAAATAGATGAGACCCATTACTCCTATTTTGAAGCGTTAAGATTAGGAAGTAGTAAATTCCTTTATTCAGGGCTATGAAAAAAAATTAAATTCCAAAAAAAATGTTGACCTTCTATAATTTAGAATGTGTCATTCCTATAGATTTTTTGGG
>NW_027645243.1:0-1998 GCF_032717465.1 Coenobita brevimanus | reverse complement strand
TCATAACAAGTGAGAGGCATGATGAATGAGTTTTGCCTTTTGGCAATGATAAACTTGTTCTGAAAAGACAATGGAAGGTGAAAGGTGGAGGAGGAGTTTATTTACATAACTTGTTCTGAGAAGCAGGAAGGTGAAAGGTGGAGGAGAGAGGAAACGGTAAGACAAGTAAGGATAGGAAGAAATAAAAATAAGAGAGGGAATTACTTATTTTTTCTATATAACTTAGAATTAAAGAGATGGATATTATATTTCTAAATAATATTAATTACTTTCAAGACGATAAAGGAAGGTGAAAGGGGGAGGAGAGAGGAAAAGGTAAGACAAGTAAGGACAGGAAGAATTAAAAATATGAGAGGGAATTACTTATTTTTTCTATATAACTTAGAATTAAAGAGATGGATATCATATTTCTAAATAATATTAATTACTTTCAAGACGATAAAGGAAGGTGAAAGGGGGAGGAGAGAGGAAAAGGTAAGACAAGTAAGGATAGGAAGAAATAAAAATAAGAGAGGAAATTACTTATTTTTTTATATAACTTAGAATTAAAGAGATGGATATCATATTTCTAAATAATATTAATTACTTTCAAGACGATAAAGGAAGGTGAAAGGGGAAGGAGAGAGGAAAAGGTAAGACAAGTAAGGATAAGAAGAAATAAAAATAAGAGAGGGAATTACTTATTTTTTCGATATAACTTAAAATTAAAGAGATAGATATCATATTTCTAAATAATATTAATTACTTTCAAGACTATAAAGGAAGGTGAAAGGGGGAGGAGAGAAGAAAAGGTAAGACAAGTAAGGATAAGAAGAAATAAAAATAAGAGAGGGAATTACTTATTTTTTCGATATAACTTAGAATTAAAGAGATAGATATCATATTTCTAAATAATATTAATTACTTTCAAGACGATAAAGGAAGGTGAAAGGGGGAGGAGAGAGGAAAAGGTAAGACAAGTAAGGATAGGAAGAAATAAAAATAAGAGAGGAAATTACTTATTTTTCGATATAACTTAGAATTAAAGAGATGGATATCATATTTCTAAATAATATTAATTACTTTCAAGACGATAAAGGAAGGTGAAAGGGGGAGGAGAGAGGAAAAGGTAAGACAAGTAAGGATAGGAAGAAATAAAAATAAGAGAGGGAATTACTTATTTTTCGATATAACTTAGAATTAAAGAGATGGATATCATATTTCTAAATAATATTAATTACTTTCAAGACGATAAAGGAAGGTGAAAGGGGAAGGAGAGAGGAAAAGGTAAGACAAGTAAGGATAGGAAGAAATAAAAATAAGAGAGGAAATTACTTGTTTTTTCGATATAACTTAGAATTAAAAGATGGATATCATATTTCTAAATAATATTAATTACTTTCAAGACGATAAAGGAAGGTGAAAGGGGGAGGAGAGAGGAAAAGGTAAGACAAGTAAGGATAGGAAGAAATAAAAATAAGAGAGGAAATTACTTATTTTTTCGATATAACTAGAGGAAAAGGTAAGACAAGTAAGGATAGGAAGAAATAAAAATAAGAGAGGAAATTACTTATTTTTTCGATATAACTAGAGGAAAAGGTAAGATAAGTAAGGATAGGAAGAAATAAAAATAAGAGAGGAAATTACTTATTTTTTCGATATAACTAGAGGAAAAGGTAAGATAAGTAAGGATAGGAAGAAATAAAAGTAAGAGAGGAAATTACTTATTTTTTCGATATAACTAGAGGAAAAGGTAAGACAAGTAAGGATAGGAAGAAATAAAAATAAGAGAGGAAATTACTTATTTTTTCGATATAACTTAAAATTAAAGAGATAGATATCATATTTCTAAATAATATTAATTACTTTCAAGACTATAAAGGAAGGTGAAAGGGGGAGGAGAGAAGAAAAGGTAAGACAAGTAAGGATAAGAAGAAATAAAAATAAGAGAGGGAATTACTTATTTTTTCGATATAACTTAGAATTAAAGAGATAGATATCATATTTCTAAATAATATT
>NW_027645242.1:0-33087 GCF_032717465.1 Coenobita brevimanus | reverse complement strand
TGTGACTGCAAGTAAATTTATATTTTACACATTCATAATGTTTGTCTATACATCCCCTACGACAAGTACAGCTTCCTCCTTGAGTATATAACCTAACTGCTTTTCTAAGAGATATTTTCTCATTTTCTGTAAATCTGTTTTTCTTAGGCATGGTGCATCCACATGGTATGAGTTCCTCACTTACAAAGATTCCTATATCTAATATCCCATATTCTGTTTGAATTTTGGTATAAGTTTTTATTACTGTCTTTCTTTATTACTGTACCAAGAATGTTTCTGTTTTTCCAGTTTGTTAGCCCTGTCTAAGAAATTTCAGACGTCTCGCTTAATGTTCCATATCTGATGAGGTTGTGGGTTCCCCTTCTGCTCCCACTTTCTCTGCTTCTCTCTCACATTCCTTCTTTGTAAGGTTCCCCTTCTACTCGCACTTTCCTCTGCTTCTCTCTCCATTCCTTCTTTGCATGACTTCTAATTTTTTCCATTTCTCCCAGCCTCTTCGTCACCTTGAAAAATAAAAACAAATTCTTAAGATTACATTTTTTTTTAAACTAAAGAAAAATAAAAAATAAAATATTTCAAAAGGACACTTACTCTTGGAAGATTACCTTCGTCATTCAATAGTTCTTCTTTTCTTCTTCTTCAGGCGAATCTTAAATGTCTGACAACTTCTTCAGTATGTCCAGTGGGAAAGATTTATTAAATCCCAAGATAGGATTTTTACCAAGTGCAACTCTATAAAGGGGAGGATTTTATGATTCTATTAATTGCTGAATTTTTTACCACTGCTCAAATTTTGTACTGTTTGATTTTTACATTTTCCTCTTATATGTTTACAATTGTGACTGCAAGTAAATTTATATTTTACACATTCACAATGTTTGTCTATACATCCCCTACGACAAATACAGCTTCCTCCTTTAGTATATAACCTAACTGCTTTTCTAAGAGGTATTTTCTCATTTTCTGTAAATCTGTTTTTCTTAGGCATGGTGCATCCACATGAGTTCCTCACTTACAAAATTCCTATCTAATATCCCATATTCTGTTTGAATTTGGTATAAATTTCTATTACTGTCTTTCTTTATTACTGTACCAAGAATGTTTCTGTTTCCCAGTTTGTTAGCCCTGTCTAAGAAATCCACTTTAATCCAGACGTCCTCGCCAATGTTCATATCTGATGAGGTTGTCGGTTCCCCTTCTGCTCGCACTTTCTCTGCTTCTCTCTCCATTTCCTTCTTTGCAACTTCTTCTAATTTTTCTATTTCTCTCAGCCTCTCCGTCACCTTGAAAAATAAAAACAAATTCTTAGACTAAATTTTTTTAAAACTAAAGAAAAATAAAAAATAAAATATTTCAAAAGGACACTCACTCTTGGAAGATCACCTTCATCATTCGATGGTTCTTCTTCTTCTTCTTCTTCAGGCGAATCTTGAATGTCTTCTATCCGATTTGACAACTTCTTCAGTATGTCCAGTGGGAAAGATTTATTAAATCCCAAGTTAGGATTTTTACCAAGTGCAACTCTATAAGGGGAGGATTTTATGATTCTATTAATTGCTGAATTTTTGCCACTGCACAAAATTTAATCCAACTGACCAATATTGTCTTATCTTATCGCTCAGATAGTCCCTTATCAAATTTTCTATGTCACCATTTGAAGTCTTTCCACACTCCCCTGTGATTGTGGATGTCTGGGTCGACTGTGAACAGTTTTCATTTCTGGCCAAATTGAAGATGTTATTTCTTTCAACACCTTTGCTGTGAATTCCCTCCCATTATCAGACTGAAGAATCTTGGGTGCTCCTATTATAGTAAATATGTCCACCAAGTGTTGTGCCACCTCACTAGCATTTTTAGTCTTTAATGCTCGTAATATTGAGAATTTAGAAAAATGATCCTGATAGTTCAATATGTAATTAAATCCATTATACTCAATTCCATTTAAATCAATTAAATCTACTTGACCTCTTTCTCCAAAATTGTTGGATAAGATGGGTTTTACTACTCTTTTGGAATTTCCCTTTCCTTGGATTGTCTCTCCACATGTTTTACAAAAGGAGAGGAAAATTTTTATTTGCCCCATACTAATGTTTGCAACCGTTTCTTTCACTTCACTGAATGTTCTTTTCTGTCCACCATGACCCACTCGTATATGAGCAGTCATAATTGTATCATAGATCTCGCTCACAGACACTACGTAACGTCCTGTTTTCTTGCATACCAACTTTTTCATGCCCTGGATTGTCTCCACTCTATATGTTCGAATTAAATGATACATATTTTGGGTCTTTTTCCTTTGTTTATTTGCGATTTCCAAAGTTTCTATATATTTTTCAGTCTGTTCTCTGAGAATAAAGAACATTTTCCTGACACTTTCCTAGAAGAAAAAGAAAATTATTTTGAGTCACGGTAAACAAAAATATATACACATATATACATTATTCTTTGTCCACACTTACTTTTCTTCAAAGGTTTTCGCCATTTTACTGATTTTCTCCTCGAACTGGGTTCTTAATAGATCCATCTTTATAATAGACCGTTCCTTGTTTGACTGAAGTACGTCTCTATCAGAATCAAAAAGAAACCTCGTTTGACTCAAAAGTTTCGAAGCGATTCATTTACTCAAACGAAGTGCTACCAAGTTAATTGTCTGAACAAATGGTATAATCTCATATCGAAAAAATAAGTAATTCCCTCTCTTATTTTTATTTCTTCCTATCCTTACTCTCCCTTTCTCTATCCTTTTTAACCCCTCCCCTTCCATCTTCCTTTGTCCTCTACTACTTCTCAGAACAAGTTATGTAAATAAAAACTTATTATTGCCGGGAGCATGCGTCATGCACGCTTGGTCATTTGTTGTTGTCGTGAACTCCAAATAAGGAACAACATATTATCATCCCTCTCACTTGTTATGAAAGAAAGATTACTTAAAAGTAATTAATATTATTTAGAAATGTTGATAAAAATAGATTCAATAAATATAAAGAATATCTTTAATTCTTAACCCTTTAGTGGGCAGCCAACTGCCAACCAGATAGGTCCTGTTCGCCTCAGTGTTATATACGACTACACCTTTGTCATAAATGCACGGAGTAGTAGTAGTTAGTGTTCTCCGAGTTCAACAGTATTTTGTCCAGGGAACATTTAATATTCTTATAGTATCGTTTGGTCTTGGAGGACCTCATGGCCTAGCCTAGCCTGGCTGATAATTGAGAAGGGAAGATCTGTCTCATTTATCTAGATGCGAAATATTAATTGTCTATAGCAAGATGTAAAATAAAAAATATTCAAAAACCAACTTTATTGATAATAACCTTATATAGCCACTTGCCCGCTAAAGGGTTAATACAATAAAATGAATTTCCCAATTATTTATTTTGATAATGGTCGTATATAACACTGAGGCGTTATCATTTCGGATTACTCACTACTTTATATGAAGTGATCTGATAATATTAATAGTAATGTCACTGTCTTTTAAAGAACCTGATGGTTTCAATAATAATTATTTTGATAAGGGAAATTTATGGGCCATACATATGAAGATCCCTAATAAAAACACCTTTGCTATATCCAAATTAAAGTGGAAATATCATAAAATTTATATAGGATATACTTTCATATGGGTGTTTTTTTTTTTCATATATATGTTTCACTGATAGTATAAAAAATCCCTCACATATTTATTATATTTCAAACTGGACTCTTTGGGTGTTATTACTTGATTCTTTTTTTATATTTCTCAATGCTCTTTTAGTTATTAAAAATATTGTAATATATAAACCCTCCTGGATTCTTTCAAATATAACAGGGTGTATTAATATTTTTATTACTATTAGTTATTGGTGTCTTATCTACCCCCAGAGTGAGCATAAAATCGGATTTATAAACATTAGCAAACATGTTATTCCTTTTATTTTTACAATACTTAATATAATTATTTCTCATGCACCGAAACGAGTTTTTCATGCATACCAACCTTCTTTATATGTTGCAATATATATGCTTTTTACATCGATATTATATGTAATTGAAGACCCATTTCTTAAAAAGAACTTAATTTATCCACAATTAGGTTGGAATAATCCATTTCAAACTGGTCTTTTATTCAGTCTTATAATCTTTATAGTAGTACCAGTATTACATTTTGGAATTTGTATAATCAATTTATTAGTAAATAAATTATATAATTATTATATAGTAGATAGAAATAATTCTAATAGAACAGAACTTGTAGAATATTGAAACAAAAAAATGTCTAGTGATCCAACAAGACCCTTCTATATTATATTAAAAGGTGAACAGTGTTCATCGTCTTTTTTTGGAACCGTTTTGAAAAATTTATTTTATCTTACAATTATTCTATTAATACTGCCTATTTTTTTCCAAACTGTCATCTCATATTGTAAAATACCAATTATTAACTATGAAAAGTTTATGGATAAGTCACTAGATAAAATAAAAGGATGTTTTAATTCTTTAAAAAAAAAAAATGAGTAATATTTATAAAGAAGAATTAGATAAAAACGAAGATGAAGATTATTTAGAAAAAGAGGACGAAGAAGAAGAAGAAGAAGAAGAAGAAGATGAAGAAGAAGAAGAAGAGGATGAAGATGAAGACGATTATGATGATTATGAAGAGAAAAAAGAAATAGAAGAAAATCTTGAGAAAATAAATGATAATCCAATGAAAAAGAAATTAATTCAGCTTTATTTTAATGTTTTCAAAAAAGGATTATCTAGTACAGTTGGTACAAAGTTATATGAAGCTATGACACATCCCCTAGTCTCAGATTTAAATAAAATAAAAAATAATAAGGAGATAGATGATTTTCTTTGTAATATAGTCAATGAGTTAATAAATAATCAGAAAGATTACTTAAGTCAGAAAATTGAAGAGGAACTTTCTGATATCTTTTACGCTACTTCTGAGGAAATAGAAAAAAGAGAATCAAGTTCATGTCAGATTTTTATTAAATGTTTTGGGAGCGGTCAAAGACAAGAATATGAAAAAGAAAATGTAATAAAAGTTAAATCAATTTTATTTAATTTATATGTTTGGCCAATTATTAAATTACTATGTCCATCAAATTCTCCTCTAGAAAATGGCATTGAAAGTGTTTTAGGAGTAGAATTATTAAAAAAAATAGTTTCATTAATCCTTAAAGATTTTCATCCACAGTATGAAATTTCGTCTAAGTACTCTCACAATGTAGAATATGGTGAAAAAATTTTAAAATCTATTCGAGAAAGTAGATTTTTGGCGATTAATAACGCTCAAGAAAAAATTACCAAAGACATTATAATTCAAAAATACAATAATAATTATGATGATATAATGAAAGATAATGGTAAGAAAAATAAAAATACACTAATGACTCGAGATAAATTTAATTCACTGGAAAATTTTATCAAGCAAATACTAACTATGGAATATTATGGCTTTGTAACTAAAGGTATGTTTTTAACAATTTTGCGATTTATTTTTCATATTTTAAATACAGGTAATGTTATTAATTATCTAAAGAAATATCCAGATACGACCATAAATTACATTGAAAATTTTAATAACTCACAAACTATAAAGGAATATATTAACAATAACGATTTAGGAAAAGAAGAAATATTAAAACAAATAATCAAATTCAATAAAATTAAAGAATTTAATGAACTTATACATACAATAGGAAATGAACCTGATAAACTTAGAATCCTTTTGACAAATCTCTACGATGTTGCCGTTAAACTTATTATCGAGAGTAAACATGAAAAGTTAAATGACTTTAATAATAGTGATGATAGTTATAATAAAAAGGAAAGGGAATATTTTGATGTTATTTTGACCGATTTAATAAAAGAGTATCATTATGGGACAGAAATTTTTAGTCTGAGTGAAGGATATGAATTATCTTCACTTTTAACAAAGTATTCATGCATAGAATTATTTACAGATATATTCCTTACTGAGCTAAATAAGAGGAAAAAAATCCCAATTTTCATCTTATATGATAAAAGAGAAAATATTATAATATTCCCTCAAACAATATCTACCGAAGAAAAAACTAAAACAATTCTGTTATCTAAAAGTTTAAAATCACCTATACAAAATGACACCGAAGGTATACAAATTTCAGAAAAAGAAAATGTAATATTCTTAAATATAGAATATATTAATGAGATTATTCCTACTGAGGTAGATGATCTTTATGAATTAACTAAAGGGTTTTGTAAAAAATTTTTTAAAGCTGAAGATTTTCATAAATTTATAGGTTCTCATAATGGTAGGAATGGAGATCTTTCTATGAATAATTTAATCATAGAAGCTTATATTAAAACTCTTTTGAAAGACCAAATAGCATGTAAAGATTTAATATTAAAAAAAATTATAGATTTCATTAACAACTATAATAATTTAATTGTTATTTATATCAAAATTATTACATTTATACGATTTATTTTGATTTCACTAGCTCAGTATTATAAATGTTCCTTTAATCAAGAAAAATATAATAAATTATCAGATGATTTAGGATTAATTTTATCTTTCAGCTCAAGTACACATTTTAAGGAAATAAAGGGTAAATATTTAACAGATGAAAATAAAGAATACAGAAAATCGGTGAAAAGGAAAAAATCTACTACTTTTGAATATGATTTAAATCATAATCTCAAAGAGAAATTAAATTCTAACTATGTAAAAAAAAGATGACTATCACTTGTTATCAGACTTTAGATAATTTTTAGGATGGTAAAATAATAAAAAAGATTATTCCCTTTCTGATTCTATTAATTAATATGGATTCATTATTGAGACAAATAAATTTTATAAAAACTTCCATAGTAAATGTATGCATACAGTTGAAAATAGAGGTTAAACAAGATCCCCTATATCTTGTAAAAAATGTTTTTAAATTAAAAAATTTGAATCCTACAGAGGAAACAATAATAAATTTGGCAAGAAGGAATAAAGTTTCAAATGAAGAGATATTAGAGGTTCTTAAGAAAGCTAAAGGGAGTAAAGAGATATATTTTCCTCACATAAATAGACGGCTATATCACAAAAATGCACAAGGATATTATCAGTCCCAGTTTATTGCCATTCGTCAATCGACGAGTTACCCTAAAAATACATGTCTTATTTTTGATAATGGTATTATTATGTGTGTAGGGATTAAATTTAATATCAAATCTTCTATTGAAAACAATTTACAAAAAATATCTAATGTATTACAATCACCTATTCGCATAAAAAGCAGTTCTATAGTAAATATTGTGGTTAGTTTTAGATTACCTTTTAATTTGAATTTTACTAAATTGAAAAAGTTTTTTGATATACACGGTGTTGTTTACACAAATAATAATAATACGTTTTCTGGTTTTTTTATAAAAATACTGGTACCAATAAAACCCTTAATTGGAGAAAATGTATTATTTGAGTTTTATGATGAAATGTTACCAATAACTCATGAACATTATAGGGTTGTTACACTCTTACTTTTTGAAAACGGAGTGTGTGTCTTGTTAGGGAATCAGAGTTTTCAAGACTGGCAAATACAACCTAAAATATTGATGGGCCTCTTTATCCATTTTAGTAAAGGAAAAAATTCACTTACTGAAAGTGAGGTAGAACACATTGTATCCTACTTTGGTTACAGAAGTTTAGACTGGTATGGTAAGATTAACATTTTTATAAAAAATACTGTAAATCCTATGTCAGAAGAAAATTCAAATAAAGAATATCAAAAATCCTTTTTATTTTTAAGACAAGAATATTACACGCCCAATACAATATTTCCTGATAATAAAAACTCTCTAAGAAATTTAATTAAAGATGGATCAATGAAAATTATACATCCGGAGAAACATAGAAAGACGATTATGATATCTAAAGATTTTGCACAAAGAATTAAAGCCAACAATCCAGGTAACCCAGAAGGACACTGGGGCTCTTATCGTTCAAGATACAAGCAAATGAATGACATTAGACAATTTTCACAATTAAAAATGATAAAAGAACTCTGTAATTTAATATCCACAGAAGATGAAAATTTTCAAAAAAAATATTGTTGTAGATGTAATATTGAATAAACATATTTTCTAAAAGGTTATAGTTTCTGTATCATCCTATAAAAAAAATGATTGTAAAATTCCACGAATGGGAACCTACTTTGGAGGAAATAACATTATTGAAAACTTGTAGAATGTCAAAAATTACTAAAAATTTAAGTCTAGCTAAATATAAAAATGCTTGTATTTTATGATAGTAACAGTTACTCAAATATAGATTTAGATTTAGAATACAAAGATATCTTTGGATATACATTGACCTTTTGTCCAGTAATTATCCACGGTTTGCCATCTCTTACTCTTCATATTAAATTTTCTAATATGACTACGGTAAATAGATGGCTCTGTTTTGTAAATAATCGCCTTCTCTTCTCGGATACTGTACCAAGTTTTTCTTTATTTCATTCAAATTCTGAGAATGGTTTATATTGGAAACCTGAAAGATATATATTCTTTCTAACTAAAGAAAATTTTATACAGAGAAAAAATAAAACTTTTTATATATCTTTTGATTCCTATTATGTAAATATGGAAAAAGGCCAATTACAAAAACTTACCCCCAAAATTTATACTTTTAATATTCTCAATTTTTTTAGATATAGTGATATAAACATCAACACCATTGTCTGTGGAATCCTTTCATATTTTGAGAAATATATTTTACATATAGAAATGGAAATTATTGGATTAACAGATGTGGATAGAATCGAAGAAAAATATCCACCATATTTTAAAAATTTTTGCAAAGATTTAGATTTTACCCTTACAAAACAAAATATAAATTATTACTCATCATCACCTTTAATTTTTTCATCGAATCCATTCGGTAAAAATATCACAATTCCTCCTTCTCCTCTTGTTTCTCCGCCCTCTTTTTCCATGTCAAAGTTTGTTGAAAAAATGAATATTTTTACAAATACTGGTTTTATTATGGCAACGACGATAATAAACGAAAAGGGGGAACAAATCTATGATAATGAAATAAATATAATTAGACCATTAGGTGTATTACCTTACAGACTCTTCAAGATAAATATAATAAATAATAATATAACCCAAAACAAAAGGTATATTTGTTATATGATTAATAAAGAATATTTCAATTTTAAATATAATATTTTCATACAAGATACAAATAAAACAAACTCAAATTCAATTATCGCATCAGCATTTCATAATAATCTACCTTTTGAAAAGAGATATTTAGTATTTGGATTGTCTAAGGAACCAGGTTACCTGTACGATATAAAGGATAATATCAAACTTTTAAACATATTGAGTGAATTAAGTTCCAAGATATTTCACTGGAAAGATTTGACTCATCTTGCCTTTTTGAAAGTGAGACAAGGGGGTGAATTTTCTTTATATATTATTACTATTACAAAAAATATAACACAGAGTTACTAGTAATGGATACTCTACTGATAATAGTATTAGTAAGCTTTATAATTTATCTCATAATAACATTGTTTCTAAGAGAAAAAGAACTGACACCATGCTCTTTACATGAGAAATTTATGTTGAAATTGCTAAATCATGAAAAATTAACACCGGATAATATGAAAGCTAAAATTGATAAAGTGATCGAGGCAAGACAGATGGCCAATATCACCGATATAAAAACCCTACCAAATTATGATTATTTATCAATGGACGGTAACGAATTTAACTTACCAGTCAGAGTTAATAAAGATAAAAATAATGAAATTTTTGCCACTTATAAATCTTCGGTTCAGAAAAGGTCATTAAATGAAATTAAAAAATATATTTTTTCGCAAAAAAAAACATCGTACTTTGGATCGTTATCAGATTCTACCTCAAAAAGATGTGAAAATCCGGTGGAAATGGAGGAAGAACATGTAAGCAATTACGACTGTCAGTTATTTTGTTCAGACGATAATGCTGTCGCAATATCTGGTATTTCTGCCGTATATGGTGATCAGTTACTTGACAAAGAAAATAAATATTGTTATAGTGTTAAAGATGGAAAGGAGGAGGAGGTAATAAAATGTTCAATTCACACAGGTCAACTGGTTTATTCGGTTAGCGAAAAAAAATTTACATGTCATTGTAAGTATCCTTTCTTATTTGGAGGTGACCATTGTGACACAAATGTAGCATGTCTCCACGATCCTAAAAAATATAGATATAACCCCAACTGGGAAAATGAAGTTTTTAAAGGATGAAAGAAATGGTGACAGTAAAATTATTCGACATGAAGATATAGCTTTGACTCATTTAATTCAGAATTTAAATGATTCTTCACTAAAAGAATACATTAGAAAAATTAATGATAAAAATTATTTTTTAGAAAATAGAATATCCTGCGAGTGTGAAGGGCAGCTAGACTATCTCGGGAATGCGCTTCTCACTACCGTCCAGTCCAATAAAGAGTACACTGATTTTACAAAATGTCAGGTGAATCCATGTGTTTTGACGTATGTGGATATGACGAAGGTTGCAACTTATCAAACCGACGATTATGTCTGTGTACCAAAGGACGATTTTGTGAACGTAGTACCCGGTAAAACGGATACTCCCATTGCCTCCGTGGGTGTTCCTCTCTTTGGTATCCGATCGAGACAAGTGGAACCTATTGTGACCTCTAGATCTTTGAAGAATATCTCCGAATTTACGCGGGAGAATGTTAAACTTGCCACAACCTCCGTCGGTCCGATAGTGCTTCCCCAAAATGCTGATCATTCCGATAAAAACAGAATCGTTCTTTATATATCGCCTGATCAACTAAATATAGGAAATAGCAAAACTATATCCGATAAATGGTTTGGAACACCGGCTTGGTATAACATGTATGGTGATTCCCTCCCAAACATTACAAGAAACCCTATCAATGCAACCTCAGCCTTTTCTATTTTTCCCGTTGAAAATATTCTGGGCAACTTTACCCCTCAGAACCCGCTAGATTTTCATCTACTTTCTGCCCAGGCTCTGGAAAATTCGAGAATGATTTCGGGTATCGTTGTTGGAGGCCACGAGAATCTGTTCCATTCTATTTTTGAGGGAAATCATACATCGGTAGTAATAGGAAATTTGAAAACATGATGAAAATATTTCAAGAAACGAGACTAAATTTGGGCAAGATAATGCTATCTTCCCGAATCCCCTCTCGAAAAAGATCACCCTTTTTAAAAAAGGTCAGTTTATTATCTCCACTGGGGGATATAACTGAAAATAATAAGTATTTCAAATCGGCAGCAATGATAAGAAATTACAGAACCTACGGATTATTAGCTTCTTTAAGCAATATTGCTAGAGATTATGATATTAGTTCCCTAAAAAAAATCTCGTCTCTTGTGCAAATGTGCTTTCCTACCTCTTTATACACACTAACCGAAAGTGAACACTTTTATCCTAATTCCTTCAAAATAGAAAATTCTCTCAATTTGGATGTTCCGCTAAAATCGAGTGACACCTTTGAAATATCCTTTAACTCTTCGAGAGATAAAATTTGCAATGTTCGTCAAAAAAGAGATTTATATATATCACAGAATCAATTAAATTTTTCAGATTTATACGATAATGTAGAATTATTTGGAAGAGGTCTCAGACTTGAATCCAGTCTATATGATAACAATAATGATAATATAGGAAATTTGACAAAGAAAAGGATTATTCCACTGAATTTGCATCATCCACTGGCTGTCTGTGACGAGATTCATAATATGGATGAATCAAGAGAGACATTAACTTTATATAAAAAAATGTGTGAAATTAGCAGTTCAATATCATGGCTTAATTGTTACGATACTAGTGTTTATAATATCGATTATCTATTTTCTAACTAGTTTTTTTCTCTTTCTTTTTTTGTATTCATATTTCCAAATTTCATTTAGTAAATCAAATTCATCTTTGGAAATCTTTAAAAATGATGATGATGAAGGTTTTCAGGCAAGGGTAAAATAAAACAACCAGGAATATGATGAGATATATAAATATTTGTTTGACTGGAATCAAATGGTATATCTTTAAAAGATTTCCCCAGTAAATTTTCAAGCACATTCATTATGAAAGAGAATATAATTCTTAAATGTTCAGATTTATTTACTCTAGCAAAATATGTCAAGTTAAGGAAGTTAAATGAAATTAATTTTAATAATTATAAATTATTTATTGATGAAATGTACAAAGATTATGAGTTGGGAATATGCAACTCATCGGGATGGTCGGTCGCCTACGTAGATGACAAGGAGACAGATCCTAGTGAAATTCTCTGTAGTATAAGCCAAAAGACGCTACTGACGATTGATGGCGACGAGCTTCATAATTTGTCACTTTATACTCTAAATGCCGAGCATACATCGATGGCGAACACCACGCTGGAAGTGAATCGTGATGGTGAGAGCTTATCGATAAAAGTGAATAACGTTTTTACTCTTAAATCTATATGTCTTTTTTTAAAGAATATTTTAATAAATAAATATAATTTAGAAAAACGTGAACTTTCTAAATCTATTTTTAATGTGGAAAATGAAGAGAAAATCTTTGAAGATTTTTATACTTTTTCCAGATACAGTTATTGTACTATATTTCTTTTGTTCTTCAACAGGATAATAACAAAAACATTCAAATCTGTTTATCCAATAAATATTATTGAGGTTTATATTCCCAAACATTTTATTAAAATTCATCTTTGTAAAGGCATAGCAAAATTAGCGGATGATTCAACAATAAATTCCTATTTCAATTTAATTTCCATTCACATAAAACAAACTCTGGAATATAATCTAAAGCATGAAATAAAACAAAGTGTGGGTTTTTTACTGTACAAGGATTATTTTCCAATTGACTATTTGGAAAGAGTTGGGGTTTCAGTCTACACTTATGTTAATCACGGATCTTTATTATGCAGTGTCTGAATTTCTTGAAGAATGTGTTCGCCATTTAGATGTTTTACAAGAGTTTGGATGTATGGTTCTGGAAATCAACGAAAATTCCTTTCTTCAGCTTCCAGAGAAATGGCGAGGATCCACCACCGAGCTCATTTCTTCCAGTGAATTCAAAATACCGAATACCGGTCATGTTGCTAAAATAAAACTGTACTATTTAAATTTAGTCAATGAATATACATTGATGATTATAAAGCTTATAGATTTATGGGAATCTCTAGATACATCTAGAAATAAATGATTTTTTAAATTTTTCTTATTATTTTACCTTCGCCATGTTTACAAAATCTATTATTGAGACCTTGATTAACTATTACGCCCTGACAGTCTCGGATACTAAAATATTATTGGGTATTTTTTACCATATTAAATATAATGATAAATTATTAAAAGAAATAAAAGATTTTCATAATAAAAAGGGTACAACAATTAAAGATTTAAATAAAACTCTTTTAGAAATTTACTTAAATAATAATATAAATCATAAAGATACCCTTTTTCTAACCGGCTATACTTATAAGGAAGATGAGGTCCGAGAATCTGCTATGGAATGTCGATTGGCAGAGCAGCTTGAGAAAAATGAATATAGAATTATGGTGAACGATGAAATAACGACCGAATTGGTCAAGAAAAAGAGGGAACTTATAGATTTAGAGGAGTTGCGATTGAGATATACTACTTTGCGAATCATAATAAAATCAATAATAAAGATGACAATGGAGAGTATTTGTAAACGTCACCAAGCCATTAATAGTGGACATTTAAATAATCTCATAGGAAAATATCTACTGATTTTAAATAAATGTGAGATTATCACAAATTATCTCTTATTGGATGATTTCACCGTTGAAGAAAAGGAAAATCAGACAGAAGAGGGGGAAAAAAGATGAGGAGAAAGAAGTATCATTTACTAGAAAAAGAAAAATAATCAACAATAAACCTAATTATGCAGAACTGCGTAAAAGCATTGGGACAGAAATTAGGAATTCAAAGTATAGAAAATCATATAACAACATGAGTATTGGAAAAAATGACAAAAGCAGCAAGTCTCGTAATGTCTTCTGAAAAGTATTTCAACCACTGGTTAAACTGAGCATGCGAATCTATTAAAAGTTTTAAATAAACAACAATCTTATATTGACAACGATCTCCAAATATCTGTATTTTCTTTTTATCTTTTCCTCTTTTTCACTTTTAAGATGGGAGTGAGACTTTGTAGAAAATCCTGGTCTAAAATTAGAGGCCCATATTTCGAGTGGATTGATTTTCTTTGTAAATTCCTGCGTATTTTTCTTAATTTCCATCTGATGAGATGTGAGAACCGGTAAAAAACGAATTTCGTAATTCATATCCAGAAAAGTTTTTTCGTTTACCTTAATAATTTCTATATTCTTAAATATCTCGGTGAGATCTTTATCTTTATACTCGATTAATGCTGCCAAATTGAGCATGGCACTTTTTGCCAGTTCATTTCCTATAAACATCACATTGAATTTTTTAGAAGTCCGGTTTAAAAGCTCGAGACCTGCTATAAAAATTCTAGGGTATTTTTGATAATATAGAAAACCAATACTCAAAGTTGGATATGTGTCCATACTACGAGAAAAAAAAAAAAAAAAAAATTTTATTAACCCTTTAGCGGGCAAGTGGCTATATCCATGAAGTTGGTGTTTACAGACAATTAATATTTTGCATCCTTTAGCTGGCAAGTGGTTATTATCAATAACTCCGTGCATTTATGTAATCGTATATAACACTGAAGCGAGCTGACCTAGCTGTCCGCTAGGAAATTTTCTTCCCTCATAATTGTGGAGAAATTGGAAGAGGCAGATTCGAAACCCATAGATACTCTGTTCTGTGAAATCTGATCCGTCATTTGACGAGTAAAGGGGTATGCTCCATAGGAATATCGACTGCACATTGGCCAGGAATTACCCATTCTAAAAAGCATCCCACTTCCATAATGCTTGAGAAAAAATCTAAAGACGGAAGCCGGATCCGAGAAATCGGTTTGAAAAAATCCAAGTCGTAGGTTTCGTTTGGCGAGCGACACGAAAATCCATCCAACCAACCCTCTTTATTATTTTGATGCCAAGGCCTGTAACCGCATAGATACCCTCCTAGGCCGCAAGTCCCTTCACTTACAACTTGTCCGGATTCGTAGCCATAACGACAGGGTAACTTTATCGGATAATTATGAACGAAGGATAATTTCCCCTTTCCTTTCATTTCGTGGCGGTGGGCGGGAGTCGCCAACTGCAAGATGATATCGCTCGGCCCGTCGTCCCGAGAATTGAGCATATTTGCCCTGATGGTGCTGGGACCCACGGTGACTAAAGATTCGAGTAAACGCGTCCTTCGGGATTCGTCAGTATTCTGGAATGGGGAACGTTGTAGTTGGTATTTGTGTAGTCAATGGTAAAAAAACTGGTAGGATTATTCTCTGGAAACGGAGTGACCATCTGCCTTCCGTATAGATAAGACATATGTTCCTGGTTATGGGGACAGGTTGAAAATGCGTTTGGAGTGTGAGGTATCTTTCTACCCTCGTAGTTGGTGGGACGAGTGAAAAGATACGCGCTATTCAGCGATTCTTCCAAGTCTTCTAAATTATTCATAATTTTGAAATAGGCAGAATATCTCTGAATGGAAGAGAGGGGGAGTCTCTTCTCCATAATGTAGGGAGTATACCGAGTAGCTCTGGAATGCAGACTAGCCTCGCATATCATGGATACGTTGATTTTGGGTTCTTTCAGTCTCTTCCTGCAAAAGGCGTCCGTGGTATCACAACAACCCCTCGCAGAAGCAGCTTTATTCCTCCTCACATCGTTTATGGGGTTCTTCAGAGAGTCGACGGGGCGAGAAAGAAATGGGGTACCATCAACGTGATGGTCTCTCTTCGGAGACAACGGATAGGTGTTTTTTTCGTTTATCGTAAAAATGGGAAGATATTGGTTTAGACTCGCGCCCATCCAGCAGTCGCCGTTCAAGAGAAATTTGTAGTGGGTCAGGAGGCAGTCCACGTAGTTGGCGCAGTGCTGTGTGAAATGCATGAGAGATGCCCGAGGAGAGGATGGTGCGTTAACCATGGAGAAATTTCTTAAGGTGTCGCGCTGAATAAAAGCTTCCATTACGCAAGGGGGCGGATGGTATAGGCTCCTTCCCACCTCTCGATCCCCTACCTTCTCGTAATCCGTCCCACAAACCGGGATGCGCGCGCGTTTATAATCATACTTTCTCGCTAGATAATCCTTAATCCCCCCCCTAGATCTGTTTCCGTTACTGTACTGATTTTTGAATCTCGCCATGGTTTCATCATCCGACATAAAATTCCTGGAAGAGAACTCTAAGAGTTCCGGAAATCCGCACGGTACATTTGGAGGAAGACTCAGAAGGGTTTCGTTCTCTAGATAATTTTCGGCGCCGTGTAACTGGGTGGTTAAAAAATCGATGGGTTTCCCCCCTCTGCAATCCAAGTACGATGAATCTCCGTTCTGTTGAAGGGAAGCTCCGGAGCAGTGGGAATTAAAATTGGCCACTATAGCTGGACCCAGGGGTACTTGCGGTTCCCGAGAGAGCGTTAATAGTCCTCCAAAGATGTGCTTGCCTCCCGCATAGAAATTGGTGAAAGTTGGAGTGTTAGCCCATAATTCTTCACAGACGTAATTTCTCCGCCATGCGATATCTCTCGGGTTTATATTGGTAGGTTCTATCAATAGCCCACCTAGAAGATCGAATTCAGACTCGGAGAGATTGGCAACTCCCTCATAAAGAACGGAGGGTGGAAAAATATCGCGAAAACTTCCCGAGGATCCGTCGATGACGATTCTGTCGATGAGATCGAACAGGGAGTAGTAACCAGCTGCCCTTCTATGATTGAGGACTCCCAGTGGAAAATTTCTCATATCAGAAGGAGGAAGGAGTTTTTCGCCTTCTCTCGTGAAAATCTTCGGAAGCAGAAAAGCTCCCGCCACTATACCGGGATCATTGATTCTCTGCATAAAACTCCCATGATTCTCTTGTCTGTCGATAAATGTCTTTATCTCATTGTAGTTGGTTTTTCTCTCCTCCGTACCTAGACGAGAGTAAACACAACCGGGATACACCCGTCCCGCTGATACCAACAGTCCCAAAGCGTGATCTCCCGAGTCCTCTCCCAGTCCATGAACACCAAAGGGTGGGGGTCTTATTACTCTGAGGCTGGAATTGGGCGGATCGCCCCCTCCTTCTAAGATATAATTCGGATTGTTATAGTAGTCCATTCCTTCCAAGTAAGAAGATATACCACCTTTACCTCGAACCGTAACAACACCCCTTTCACATAACAAGACTCTTTGTAAACGCCCGTTTCCAAGAGTCCATCTTTCACCAGTAGGAGGGATTCAATAAGATGCCCCCCATAGCACTTTTCGGGAGTCACATCGGCAGTCTGCTCACTCAGACAATTGTAGGAGAAGGCAGCATTCTTCGAACTCACTCCAGGAAGGGGCAAACAATGATCGCAATTGTTCAGAAGGGTACTCGAGACGAACCTCATGTTTGAAATATTCTGATTAGTGAAGGCCGAGTTTTCTACATTGTATAACAATTCGTCATTGGTTGCCACACTGGCGTTGATATGCAGAGCAGGGTTACAAATACACAGGTAATTCTCATCATCATCATTATTTAATAATGTCCACGATACCTGACATCTGGGTATAGGATTTCTGGGAATGCACTGCAGCCCTCCACCTGAGATGGTGGTAGACTTGTACCCCTCTGGACATTCACATGTGGCTGAATTCAAATCGAAATCGATCTCTCCGACATCTAAAATAATTTTTTGGGTCCGTGGATGGCGCAAAGCTCCATTTGGAAGGCAGGCAACAATCTTATCACAAGGTTTACGAAAATAGTTGTAATCGTTGTTCGACCATGATTTTGTGACGATATTATCATTTATACATTGAGTTACAGCCTTGGCATAGTGTTGGTTTCCCCTTCTTATGGCACCTACGACAATTCTAGTTGTGTGAAAATTGAAGTCCTCAGAGTGAGTCCCTTGCTCAGATACTAAACATACACCGAATTTACCCGGAGGAAATCGCCCTTTCTCTCCTCCATTCTCAATAGAAACGATTGGAGTATCAGATACATCTATACAACGCGCATTTTGTTCTTTACATTGAAGACATTCTATTAGAGATGTAGAATCAGACTGAGGATCGCATTGGATCAATTCTTCGTCGCAGTCCCTGTTAGAAAAATTAATATTTATTTCTTCAACGTCATTTATCGGTGGTAGTTTATGTACATATTTTTCTGTGTATTCATTATTTCCTCTGATATATATATTTTTATCTCCTATCTTTAAAGATAACATTTTTTTTTATTTTAAGGATAAAGAAAAATAAATTTATAATTAAAGGAAAGAAGGAAAAAACAAGAGAATTTGTTTATTTATTTATTGCGTTATTTATTTCATGACTTACAGATAAATTTTCGGGAGCAAAAATGAGAGAAGAGCTAGAAGGTGTATATGTTCCTTCTGCTGAATTCCATGTTAGGAGATTTATATTATTATTATTAATATCATTATATTTTGCTAACATAAAAATTCTAAATAGAAGAATACTCTCTCCTTCGAGATCATGAATCTGTTGAAAAAATGGAAAGAAGCATAGAAACAATCCTCGCTGGCTCTGATAAAGTCGTTGGTTGAGTAACGGGTTGGAGTTTTCCAAATTTCATTATTTATACATGGATATAATCATACTTAATTTTTTATTTATAGGAGAATAAAGTTTCAATAGTATAATATGAAGGGTGGTCATCGGTTTTATCTTCATAAAAATAAGCACTTTCAAAAATCAATTTTGGACAAGTTTTAGAGGGTAAGTGGCTATATCAGGTTATTATCAATAAAGTTGGTTTTTGAATATTTTTTTTTTATTTTACATCTTACTATAGACAATTAATATTTCGCATCCTTTAGCTGGCAAGTGGCTATATTAGGTTATTATCAATAAAGTTGGTTTTTTTAATATTTTATATTTTACATCTTACTGTAGATCACTACTACACAGTAGACTTTTTGGGGATTATCAACCCTTCAGCGGGCGACTTTTTGGATCATAAATGCTTTTTAAACCTATTGAGGAAAAAAAAATATGAGACAGACCTTCTGTCTCTTCGAAAAGAGATGTCTGGCTATCTCTCGGATGGCCGTCAAGGCTTCTCAGCTGTGCAATGCGATGATAGAAGATCTACTCCAAAGAGAACTTGATGGTGGTGTTAGTCCCAGACTTTACCAAGATGAATGTGTTTGTATTGCTCTTTCTAACGGCACCGTCCACTCTAGTCCGAGGAGTTAAAGTTCAAATGAAAGAGGTGTTATGGTTGAAATATTATTGTAAAACAACAACAACAAAAAAGAATCCAACACTAACTACCACTATTCCTATGACAAAGGTGTAGTTGTATGACCAGATGGTCGTATATAACACTGAGGCGAAAAGGACCTATCTGGTTGGTAGTTGGATGCCCGCTATATATGAGGATCGCATAGCCCAACGGCCACACTATCAACATGAACTCTCCACTATACTATCTCTCCGTAAGATTATCGGAATCAGATACAGAAACTCTGATGAATGTTACCAATCAGTTCAAGAAAGAGAAAGATGTAATAAGACGCCCAAATCACATAACACTTTTTGTTGGATATCTCGGCAATGAAAACAAGGAGCTTCTGGATTATATAACTACAATCAAGGAATGGCTGAATGTTAATCCCATTAAAATATATTCTACCAATCAGTTTGGTATATTTGGTCGGAAAATTATTGGCCTTATTTTGAATATACCAAATTTTTACCAGATACTAGAAGAATTTCCCAAGATTTTGGATACCCATCTGAAAGAGGGATTTCTTTTGAAATCGGAACGTAAGAACCCCATTCCACATATATCACTTTTTGAATGCAACTCTCAGTGCCTAGAAACGGTGGTGGAAAAACTCGACAAGTGCAAGATATTAGACAAGAATTGGGAAATAAAACCGAAATCAATAACTCTGATGAAGATCGAAGGAGACATTCTTTATGATAACTTTAATTTGACCCTAGGCTAAGAATTCTCTTTCGAAGAAGGCAATAAATGAAGAAGAAGAAAAATCTGTTTTTATCACCGGTTCAAAAAATCTGAAATTTTCTTCTTCTACTTGGTGTTTAATATTTTTAAATAATTCAATCCAACATTGTAATCTATAATTTGTTATATATTTTTGAATAGCATCAAATATTATTTGAGAACGATTGTGAAATAAAAATGAAAACTCTGACATTAATTCTTTTATTTCTCCATATTGAATTAGTTGGTTGAGGGATAAAAATCCCGTCCATTGGAAACTCTTATTATATTTCTAAGCATCCACAGAGATAGGGTATGTGCATTTTCTGAACTAAGTTAAAATGGTCGATTTGGTTTTCATTCGAACCCAACACCAATAGCAAAAGGAAAAGAAAACTGCCAAGTTTAATAAGAGCTTCTCTATCAATATAGATGTCCTTTCCTTCCTTTTCCATTAGTATCTTGATTGTGTGATATATATAACATTTGGCTGGATAAACTATATTCTCCTTTAGTGGGTGATTGTTTCTTTCTTCTGAATTCAAAAGAAATTTGAATAAAAGAGGTAAAGTCTGCGAATGAATAAGATTGTATATTTGCACTCCTTCAAATAATTTTGATGGATAATTATTTATACAGATTATACATCCAGTCATAATATGAACATGTTTGGTCATAAATTCCACAAAGTGATCATTTTGCTTTCCAGTAAGTGCAATGAGAAAGAGAGATGGCCACATATGGTAAAAAACGGGTAACTGGACTATCTGAATATTATCAAAAGATATACATCGTTGTTTATAATCTTCTATGCTAGCATCCATTTCTTCCCACCAGTAATTATTAACATCTCTCACGTTTTTAATAATGGCTCCCATTTCAACCAGAGCTTTATATTCGGTATTTTTTATTAATTCATATAATTCTTTACATATATCCGTTGATAAGATGGCTTCATAGAAACATCCTTTAAATCGAATTTTTTCATGATCTTCTTGACAATTTTTTATATGGTAAAAAATTTGCATAACAAAATTAAATTCATTAATTGCGTTTTTATTTCTCTAGAAAATGAATTAGCAAGTTTATCTCTCTGATATAAATATTTCAGATAATATGATATCGCCCCACCGAATACATTTAAAACGTTTTTGAGTCTACTCATGTAATAAGAATCACCATCATGTTCAAACTTTGCTTTGATAAGAAACTTCTCTTCGGTTTCTAAGGGAACTGAAAATACTCGAAACAAACACAAGTTAAATGTATTTAATAAAAATAAAAGAGGATATTTTTTTGCATTTTGTATATCACCAATATCATTTATAATACGGCTGGGATCGATATTCATGAAGGAAGGTACATATTCTTTTAAGTTTTCTATAATTTTTCTCTATTTTTTGTTTTACTAAATTCCATATCTTCTCTTCTCTTTTTCTTCATTATATCACATATATCATTATTAATATATACTTTATCTGTAAATGAAAAAATTTCTTCCTTTTCCTTTATTCTTTCAGTAGGAAAAACTGTTTGCCTCCAGATTCTCAAAGTACAAGCGCTGTTATAAAAGCAGCTACTATTTTCATTAAGATGTTGTAAGAGGATACCCACCATGGTATGGTATATACTGGACGGTGTTTTTTCTACACTCATTTTAGGATATGAGACATTTATTATTAATTTTTCTCGTATCGCTTTTATAAATTATTCACTTTTATTTTTTCATGTATCGGAGAAAAAGGAAATTGATTTAATAAAAGAAGATTTAGAGAAAATATTCAGAGAAACGGTAATAGATGACGATCATCCCATTCCGGCAGATGAGATTCCACTATGTTTTATAACGAAGGAAAATTATTTTATATTATTTGTTCCGTCGGTGGGTAGACAAAAATATAATGCTTATATCTATTCACAATCAATGTTGGTCCACACCAGCTTAATCATAGTTAATTTCTATAATAATAATATCAGACATTTAATACTAGAAGGAAATTGTAAATTATATATTAGATTTGAATTAGATTCTTTATCCTTACCGACCGTCTTTTCTTATAGTGTACTGGATAATTATATGAAATGCTTTGAATTTATTATGGAACCCACTACATTTTGCTGTGTGGTAAAGAATTCTATATCTATAAAAGAAGCATCTGAAGAAGATATTGATCGATCTTACCTTCTTTATTATCAACGACTATTATTACCAAAATATTTGAATAAAAAAATCTACTAGACCTAGTCCCTCTAGCAACAGCTTCGGAAATAAAAACAATGGCATTACAAGCGAATCTTTATTGGAATATGAAAACAGATAACAATTTAAATATATGTTTTTTATTATATGATATTGGACACCAATCTTACGAAAAATGTGAGAAATACATCAAAGAACTGAAAAGAAACTGCATTATATGTGAAGGAGATGAATTTAAGGCATATACATATATCACTAAAGAAAAATAAAGATAGTGCCTAAATCACATTTTAATCCTTTACAATGTTTGGGTATGGAAACCATTTATTCCAAACCTAGTTCTCTGAGTAATATTAATTATTATCTTACAATAGGTAGAAAAATTCTTAGTTTTGAAATAAATATTTGTTGTTTCTTTAATTTTTAAATATGAAGGTGAATAATATTTTTTGTTTGTGGCCCCCAAGAGAAGTATATAAAGAATTGAGTATTAAAAGAGATTCATTTTTTGATAATTATCTGGGTGTTTTATGGATTGGTGATTTTCAGAGTGTAAATATTATTCTAAAAAAGGAAGATTAAGCCTTTTAGTGAGCAACCAACTCCCATTCCGGGTCAGCAAGAATTGAAGTTGTTATTCATCCCCTCCTCCTGTAGCAAAGGGAAATCAGACTCGCAAGTGTCATGTTGATCATAGAAAAGCAAGTGGTTTAAGGAAACATTATTTCAGTATTTTTTAGCTAATAATTGAGCAAACTCCTTACAGTATGAATATGGATCACAAGATGATAATAATAAATTTACTTCATCTTCATTATTGTATAAATCTTCCTTATTTCTTAAATATATTTTTTCATTATAAAGAGAAAGAAGGTTTTCATCAATTATATTATTAATTTCTTTATATTTTCTATCATATGTAAATATTTTCAAGAATAAATCAAAATTGGAATATCTTTGTAATTCCTCATTTCTCCCTCTCTTTAACATATTCTTATAACACCAAAACATATATTCATTTATATTATCTTGAAAGACTTGTGTTATAAGAAATGAGTCGATTTTAATAACACATTTAAGCTGAGCTGGTCCAAAACAGGTATTAATGAGAGTACAGCGTTTTTTGTACTCGTCTTTCAGTTCTATAACGGTCTTCTCAATATCATCTAAAAATATTCCCACCTGTAGGAAACTACTTATGGTAAATTGCATTGCTGAAGCTCCAAGATCTCTTGAGAATAAAATTTTAATCCTAGATGGATTCTTACTATTAGTTGAGAATGCATATCTGTATTCTTTAAGAATATCTGAAAGAATTTCATTAATGCGTCGAATATAATGCCCGTTAACACCAATTTGTGAATTTACAATTGAATTATAATCTGATTTTGACTGTAACAAATCAAAATAATACCTGTAATTGAAACGATTATATGATGTAGTTATATTACCTTCCCTATCTATTTCAGAAAAAGTATCCTCATTAAATAATGTATCAGATAAAGATAATAAATCATCAAGAAAAAGAATAAAATCATAATGACCTTTTGTGGTTTTAGGAACGGGAACGACTTGAAAGTTTCTCAATGTTTTGTGTGGACAAATTAGTCTTTTTTAATGAAATTAAGGGTTTCCTGAACAATGAAACTTTTACCTGTTCCAATTGGAAAGGCATCTAAACTATATATTTGTATAATATAAAAATATTCTATTTCACTTCTTTTCTTATTTATTATTCCTTGAAAATTTGTTATATTGTAAAAGGTAGTTATACTCATTTTAAATTATATCGAAAATCAGTCAGTTTTATAATATTGACTTGTCGTTGTTTTGGCGGAGCAGATACACCTTCATTTATATATAATAGTCTAAACATCCGTAAATATGCAACCACTTGTCCACTAAAGGGTTAAACGAGCAAGAGGTGCTGCGGCTCTTCGTAGTAAAGGGCAGGATGGTAACTCACAATTATGCTTTTCACATCTAGACACATGTAGGCGTAGAATTGTAGAGTATATTTTTAGCACACTACATTTATGTTCTTCTTTATTATTTAAATGGCGACGAACACGGCGAAACATCAGGCAGAAGGGGAGCATTTTTCGGATGGACATGAAGCGCTGTGTGCAAAACAAAGAAGCAGATCCTCCAGTTTATTCTTTTTGTTTTGGATTATCACACACTCTTTTAGCTTCTTAGCGGCTTCCTCACATTCCTTTGTATTAATTTTCTCTTCTTCTAGCACTTGGGACCTTAAACGTTTGAAAGGACAGGATGGTAAATCACAATTTGTCGATCTACACCAAGCCACATATGTGCGAAGAATTGTGAGATATATAGTTAATACATTGCATTTGTGTTCATTTGTACCGTTCAAATGGCGACGAGTACGGCGAAACAACAAGCAGACGGGGAGCACGTCTGAGATAGGCACGAGGAACTATGTGCAAAACAACGAAACATATCTGATGATTTATTCTCTCTCTTTTGAATTATCACATATTGTGCCAGCTTTTGGACAATTTCATCACATTCTTCTTCTCCTTTAATTTCAGCATTATAATATTCACTTTTGGGTGGCCATAAATAACTGTACATAGCTCTGAAAATGCGAACCAAAGCTGATGCAGAGGCCGCTTCTTCGAGATTCTTCATCTCTCCATACAAACTATCGATTTGGTTTTCCGCAAAAATATATATATTAAATTTTTAATTTATACTTATAATTAATAAAACTCTAATAATGATAAGATAATTTCTTTATAGATATTTATATTTTTTCAATTTGTTAATTCCATTATGAATCTATCATACTATGTGAGAGATTATTCAGCAGACTTTAGACTGGAGAGTGATGATATTTTAAACATACAACAACTGTATGGTCCACCAGATAAACCTACATGACTTAGATTTGCCCCAAAATGTAAACAGAATAAATGCTGGATTGATTTTCTATAACAACACATACCTCTTAGAGAGAAATAGATTATGGGAATCGATAAATACGACATTTGTAGCAAAAACCTCTCTGGAATGGAGTGCCCGAGGATGTAGACACTGAATTCAGTATAGATGAAAAAACTATTTATTTTTTTAAAAGGAAAATGGTGTATGGATTTGATAACAATTTGCAAAGAGTATATAGAAAATCATCTATTTTTTCATATTTGAGGTGTTTAAATTATTCTTATAATTTCTTGTTGAAACGAATTATAACAATAATTTTATTATTTTTATACTTTTACCACTAGTTTATCATCTTTGGAAAAAGGAAAAATTGCCGATTGAACAAAATATCCAGAGAATGAACTAAATCGGCAACTCTCACAACAAGTTAGATAAACCAGCAACAACCTTGCTCATTTTGTTTAAAATGTCAATTTTTCTATTTCAGCACGACATATATATATATATATATATATATATATATATATATATATATATATATATATATATATATATATATACACATCTATATATATATATATATATATATATATATATATATGTATATATATAGATATATATATAGATGTATATATATATATATATATATATATATATACATATATATATATATATATATATATATATATATATATATATATATATATATATATATATATATATATATATATATATATATATATATATATATATATATATATATATATATATATACATATATATATATATATATATATATATATATATATATATATATATATATATACATATATATATATATATATACATACATATATATATACATATATATATATATATATATATACATACATATATATATACATATATATATATATATATATACATACATATATATATACATATATATATATATATACATACATATATATATATATATATATATATATATATATATATATACATACATATATATATATATATATATATATATATATATATATATATATATATATATATATACATATATATATATATATATATATATATATATATATATATATGTATGTATATATATATATATATATATATATATATATATATATATATATATATATATATATGTATATATATATCTATCTATATATCTATCTATCTATCTATCTATCTATATATATATATATATATATATATATATATATATATATTGTTACGGAACAGAGAAAGATAACGTACACTCTAAGTGAGAATGCTAAATCACTACTGTCCCGTAAAGTTCCAGGTTCAAAACAAAAGAGTTAGGTAAAATTACAAGTTAAAGTTTAATGCACAAACTAACAACAAAACATTCAGAACTCATAAGGATAATGTAATGGAAATAAACAGGTTAAATATATGGTTAACTGCAATAGCCTCTATTAACACGAAATTAGCAAGAGTAAATTTATCTAAGTCAGCCCTGATGAAATGAGATGCCAGATAATACTCAGTGAATGCCAGATAAATTATTACAGATACAAACTATTAACAAAAATGACTGACAAAGAACACTACATAAATTACAAACTTCACTAGGCCTACAAATTAAACTTATGCTATATAGTGCAAGAAAAAAATGCAACAACAGTTATACTCAAATTACACACAGCTGCTAGATGGTTGGAGATTTCTTGAGCACTCACAATAATAATATCTGTACAGGGGAGGACAGAGATGTGAACAAAATGAGGAGCAGATCTAAGTGGCAATGATACAGAGACTGAGCTCATTATATAGGGGCCAGCAGAGCATGATACAACTTGTAAGAAGGACGCGCAAATGAAGCCATGGGGACAGAGAGCTGAAAATCCCGCAAAGTATAACAGAGAGAACGACTTACTCTACTATAACGGTAGAAGGGGGGGACTGAGGCAGAACACGCTCGTGATCAAACATGCAGCAACTGTGCGTTAAAATTACACAAAATGATGAAATCGTAGGCTATGTAACACCTCCCCACAAAGAAAAAAGAAATTTACAAAGGAAATTTCTTATTACTCGAAAACAATCTGTCTAAAGTCTAGATAAGCAATCTGCAATAACATTTTCTTTCCCCTTGACATGTTGTATGTCTAATGAATACTCCTGAAGAAGTAGACTCCATCTTGTCAATCTCTGATTTTTATCTTTAAACTTACTAAGGAATTTCAGTGGGTTATGATCGGTATAAATGACTATGGGGTCAAAACCAGAACACAAATAAAATGAAAAATGCTGTAAACCCAAAATCAAGGCCAAAAGCTCTTTCTCAATAGTTGAGTAGTTCTTTTGAGGTGGAGTGAACTTCTTACTGTAATAAGATACAGGATGTTCAATACCCTGATCATCCTCTTGCAGCAAAACAGCCCCAGCTCCTGTATCACTTGCATCAACAGCCATCTTAAAAGGCTTAGCAAAATTTGGAGTAGCGAGCACTGGCTGACTTAATAGAATAGCTTTAAGTTTGTTGAAAGAGGATTCACAGTTATCGGTCCAGACAAATTCAACTCCCTTTTTCAGTAGGTCTGTAAGTGGTGATACAAGAATAGAAAAGTTAAGAACAAATCTCCTGTAATAACCTACCATTCCCAAAAATCTTTGTAGCTCTTTCCTACTTTTAGGTCTAGGAAGATCACTTATAACCTGAACCTTAGCTCCTGGTGGTCTGTATGTCCATCACCAATTACATACCCAAGGTACTGAACTTTAGCTTGACCAAACTCACACTTTGATAAATTAGCTACAAGATTAGCATGAACTAAACGGTCAAGAAATTTACTGACATGGCATAGGTGATCTTTCCAGTTGTCACTGAAGATTAATACATCATCAATATAAACAACACACCCTGCCAAACCCTCTGTTACAACATTCATGAGCTTCTGAAATGTGGCTGGTGCATTCTTCATACCATACGGCATTACTGAACATGCAAAAGCCTTTCCTAGTGTTACAAAACATGAGATCTCCCTAGCACGTTCAGTCATAGGTACTTGCCAGTATCCCTTTAACAAATCAAACTTACTTATGTACCTAGCCTTTCCGATCTTGTCTATGCAATCTTCCACACGAGGAGGGGGTAAGTGTCTGTTTTGGTTATCTGATTAACACGTCTGTAGTCAATGCAAAGCCTCTGTGACCCACCTGGCTTAGGGACTAGAGTGACAGGAGAACTCCACTGCATCTGACAGTGCTCAATCATCTTGTGGTCCAACAGGTAGCCAAGCTCCTTCTGGATGAGAGGAACTTTCACTGGGTTCACACGGTAAGGAGGCAATTTAATTGGCTTTGCGTCTCCAACATCGACATCATGCATCAACACAGTGGTTCTTCCTGGAGTGGCACGGAACACTTGCGGGTACTCCTGCAGTAGTAATGCCGAAAACTCCTGCCTTTCCTTGGGTGGTAGATGAGAAAGCTTAGTCTGGAGATCATTCATGATATCAGGATTCTTCCCAAATTATCACTCAGGCTCATACTGCATGGGAGAGCTTCACTTGCAGACTCGGGTGGAACAGCTACAGTGCAGACTGGATTATTTTCGTCCCGCCTGTGATATAACTTTTAGCATGTTGATGTGACAGATTGCTCTTTCTACGATCTGGTGTGGCGATGACACAGTTGACATCACTGAGTTTCTTCTCCCATGAAATAAGGACCACTAAACTTGGCTTGAAGAGGTTGCCCATGAACTGGTAGCAGAATCAAAACCTGATCTCCTGGCTGAAAGTGGCGTAACCTGGACTTCTTATCATACCAAGTCTTCATCTTCTCCTGAGCAGCTCCCTAAATTCTCTCTCGCCAGCTGTAAAGCAGTGGACAGCCGTTCTTTGAACTTCATCACATACTCCAGCAGGTTGACGTCATCTTCCTCCGACAGCCAGCATTCCTTGAGTAGCTTAAGGGGTCCTCTTACTTCATGGCCAAACAGTAGTTCAAAGGTGAGAAGCCCAGTGATTCATTTGGAGATTCTCTTGCAGCAAACACAACGAATGGAAGACCTTTATCCCAGTCTTTCTGATGTTCCAAACAGTATTTCTTGAGCATCGATTTGAGTGTTTGGTGATATCTCTCCAACGCTCCTTGGGTCTGGGGATGGTAAGCTGAAGACGTGATCTGGGTGATGCCCAACTCTTTCAGAGACTGCTTGAAAACGTTTGACATGAAATTACTCTCGGTCTGACTGTACCTCCTTGGGCAGACCAAACTTTGTGAAGAACCTAGCATTTCCTTAACCACGTTCTTTGCTGAGATGTTTCTAAGTGGAATGGCTTCAGGATAACGAGTAGCCATATCAATCATGGTCAACACATAAGAAAAATCCTGAAGAAGTCTTGGGAAGAGGACCCACAATATCCACCAACACACGGGTGAAAGGCGCCTCAAAAGGAGGAATGGGAACTAGAGGTGCAACCTTTCGGTCTGATTACACTTCCCACAACTTGACAGGTCTGACAAGACTTACAATACCAGAAACATCCCTGAAAGATACCTGGCCAGTAGAAGTGTTTCAAATGCGTGCCACAGTCTTCCTCACTCCAAGGTGTCCTGCCAAACTGGAATCATGAGCCACTCTAATGATATCCTGCCTACAAACACGAGGGATGACAACTTGATGTACAACCTCCCATTCACAGTCGGCTGATGCTGTTGGGGGTCTCCATTTCCTCATAAGTACTCCTGACTTTATTTAATAACAAGTAGAAGCACCAGCTGACTCTTCCTCACTGCAAGCAGAGTTAGCTAGACCTTTCAACTCAGGGTCAGCAACCTGCAACTCACCAACTCTTGACGAGACAAATTATCAACACTACGGGGTACTGCCTCATCTGGTGAGTGGTCCAAATTAGCAAGAAAAGTGTCAGCTAGGATAACATCATCATCATTATTATCCTCTAAATCACCAGTAACTTTAGACTTATAGTGACAGCACATGCAGGGAACACGTCAGGGACATCACAATCCTGGGACGCAGCCACTGGCTCACTAGACAACTGAGGAGCTGGACACACTTGACTTCCACCAATATCATTTCCAAGTAAAGAAAGTTACACCTGACATTGGGAGTGTCTCAACCAAACCAACCAAAAACGAACCAAGAACAAAACCACAAACTAAATAAACTCTGCACATAGGGACAGATAAGTAATTATTCACTACACCTTGTAAGATTAAAGTTTCATCGGAGTAATTAACATTAGAGCCTAGAACACTGGTCAGCATAAAGGATTGGCAAGCACCTGTATCACGATATATTTGAACTGATTTCCTGTCATTACTGTCCAGAGGACTGACAAAACCATCAGACAGGAAATTAGCACATGAACTCTTGAGAGTGTCACCACGTTACTGCTCAAAGAGGAGCTCCATCATGAGAATTTAAGTTACCCCTCAAAGCAGGTTCAGTTAACTCAGTTAAAGAATTCTGGGAACTCTCAAGTGTGGACACTAGACCAATTGACTGAATATTTAAAGACTCCTTTTTGTTCACATCACGCTGTCTCCTGAAACATTTCTCCGTAGTATGACCAAGCTTACTACAATATTACATTACTTTTCTGAAATCTAAAGGTGAAGCTGGTATTTACTGAGAGAAACATCATCTTTATTCTCCTGTTCCCTGCCTGTACTCTGAGTAGAGGCAACGTACTTACTCTCAGCTTTCCCTTTTTCTCTAGAATATCTCTTGTGAGTGAGAAGATACTCATCAGCTAAAACTGCAGCATCAGACAAATTATCTATTTTCTCATCAAGATATAGGCTTACATCTTTATAAATACACCTTTTGAAGTCCTCCAGCAAAATCATCTGCTTAAATTTGTCAAAATCAGAATCCACATTCTTAGAATTTAACCACTGCTCTAACAAACCTTCTTTGATTTTTGCATACTCAACATGGGATTGTATCTTGCTTGTAAGTTGTCTAAATTTTACTCTATAGGCTTCAGGAACAAGCTCATAGGCCTTAAGAATCAAGCTCTTAACTAAATCATAATTATCAGACTGATTTGATCTAAGAGGCAAAGATGCATAAGTTACTTGAGCCAGTGAGAACAGTTTGAAGGAGTACTGGTAATACTCCTTAGAAGACCAATTAAAACCTGTAGCTCTCAAACAACTGAAAATACTTTGTTAAATCAGATTCATTAAAAGGAGGACAAGTTTAACATTTTTAGCACATCAAAATCATCAGAGCAAGATGATCCAGTTCCACCTTGTTTCATGCGATACTCATGGTCTGCCTGAATCCTAGCAAGTTCAACTTGTGCGTGAAACTCACCTCCTTAGCCTGTGCTTGAAATTCAGCTACCTTCACACGAGACTAATATCCTTAGCCTTAGCCTCCTGCAGGGCTAGCTGTAACTTAGCTAATTCAATCTGCGTTTGCTCATTTGGAGAGTTACATTAAATAGCTTTTATTAATCATGCCAACAATTTGATCTTTAGAATGATGAGAGTGAACTGCAATTTAATTGTTGAGCAACAAGCTTAAGTTCATTCTTTGTTCTGTTTTCTATATCACACACTGTTTGCACATTTGACAAAAAATCTTTGGCTTCATCAAGTGTAGAAATAGTAGCCATCATGAATATATCACAGTCACAAAATATCAAACAATATCCTTATGATAATATCCTGAATATCCTGATATGAGGTCAAAATTTATGTTACGGAACAGAAAAGATAACGTACCTCTAAGTGAGAATACTAAGAGTCAGTCACTACTGTCCCGTAAGTGCCAGGTTCAAAACAAAAGAGTTAGGTAAAATTACAAGTTAAAGTTTATTTTTACTATACATTCAGAACTCATAGGGATAATGTAATGGCAAATAAACAGGTTAAATATATGGTTAACTGCAATAGCCTCTATTAACACGAAATTAGCAAGAGTAAATTTATCTAAGTCAGCCCTGATGAAATGAGATACCAGATAATACTCAGTGAATGCCAGATAAATTATTACAGATACAAACTATTATAAAAATGACTGACAAAGAACCCTATATAAATTACAAACTTCACTAGGCCTACAAATTAAACTTATGCTATACAGTACAAGAAAAAAATGCAACAACAGTTATACTCAAATTACACACAGCTGCTAGATGGTTGGAGATTTCTTGAGCATAATCACAATAATAATATCTGTACAGGGGAGGACAGAGATGTGAACAAAATGAGGAGCAGATCTAAGTGGCAATGATACAGAGCAGCTCATTATATAGGGGCCAACAGAGCATGATACAACTTGTAAGAAATGAAGCCATGAAGCCATGGGGACAGAGAGCTGAAAATCCCAAGTATAACAGAGAGAACGACTTACTCTACTATAACGGTAGAAGAGGGGGACTGAGGCAGAACACGCTCGTGATCAAACATGCAGCAACTGTGCGCGTTAAATTACACAAAGGATGATGAAATCATAGGCTATGTAACAATATATATATATATATGTATGTATGTATATGTATGTATATATATATGTATATATATATATATATATATATATATATATATACATACATACATTGTATGTATATATATATATATATATATATATATATATATATATATATATATATATATATATATATACATTGTATATATATATATATTTTTATATATATATATATATATAAATTATATATATATATATATACACACATACATATATATATATATATATATATATATATATATATATATATATATATACATTCAAATGCATATATATATATATATATATATATATATATATATATATATATATATATATATATATATATATATACATACATACATACATATATATATATATATATATATATATAT
>NW_027645241.1:0-4995 GCF_032717465.1 Coenobita brevimanus | reverse complement strand
AAACGTAAACAATTTCTTTATTTTAATAATCAAACATCTTCCACTACTGAAATAAATGTAGGGGTGCCACAAGGCTCGATCTTAGGGCCTGTATTATTTTTAATCTACCTCAACGATATCACAAACGCAACAAAAAGGTTAAAACATGTACTATTTGCTGATGACAGTACTTTCTACTTAAGCCACAGTAATATAAACACTCTTACAAATACCTTAACTGAAGAAATATCTAAAGTGGTACAGTAGATTTCAGCCAATAAGCTAACATTAAATATAAATAAGACTTACACTATTGTATTCCACAGACATAAGAAAATAAATCACAGTGTTCAAGTAGTTATTAATAATAACAGCATTAAAGAAGTAACAGAAACCAAATTTTTGGGTATAGTATTAGACAATAAATTACTGTGGAATAAGCATATCATCCAAATTAGAAATAAAGTATTAAGGTACTGTGGCATTATATATCAAACAAGGAATAAATTAAACAAACAGTCAATGATTTTGATATATTATTCATTAGTGTATACTCATTTAGTATATTGTCATGCAGTATGGGGAGCGGCAAATAAAACAGCTCTGAAACCTTTAGAAACAGCTCAGAAGCAAATCATGAGAGCAATCGAACGAGTATGCCGCTACGAGCATACGAATGATATATTTTATAATAATAACATACTTAAGATGAAAGAAATCAATGAACTGGTATGTGCAGTATATGTGTATAAATGCATTAATGGACTTGTTTACAATAACTCAATCTTTGTACCCACTCCACCTACAAGATACCATTATAGAAATACAGAACGTTTTGTTGTACCTTTCATGCCGTCTTTACAATCTCAGAGTAATATTAGGTATCATGGTGCAAAAATATTCAATTCCCTGCCACACGACATAGTAAAAAAAGCTACTGTAGATAACTTTAAAAGCAGTCTAAAAAAGTACCTCATAAAATCATATGTAGCTCATAGTCCCGTACAACATTCTCAACAATAATTAGTTATCAAAAGCCAGTAAATAAAATTAATATAGCTGACAATCAACATAACAAAACTTGAAACTATATATGTTTATATATGTATATATGCGTGTGTGCGTGTGTGTGTGTGTTGTGTGTATATGTATATGTATATGTATATGTATGTATGTATTGCCTATTGCCTCTCAGTGTCCCAGAATAATCCAATGATGGAAAACATTTATATATACATAAAATATTCACTGGCTCTTATAAGATGAAATTTTTCATCATAGAGCTAGGTCATATCTTGTATACTAGGAATTTTGTGTAACTGTATTTCTATGGAACAAATAAAAAGATTATCTAAAAAAAATATCTATCTATCTTATCTAGCTGTTTGTACACCGAGTTTCTATCACCAAAGTATTGCAAGTTACATTTGGTAGCAGCTGTGTTTCGAACCATCAGATTCTGACCGCCTCCACCGCCTTTTAATGACATCACAAGATGCACGATGTCTCGCATCTGCCGGCCTCGCCCCTCCTCAGTGCCTCTAGTGGTGTAATACCTGGCTGTGCTTTCCGAGTGTACAATTTTTCTCACCAGTGCTCACCTCTCAAACAACCGCACCCATACCCTTGTTCCTGACCGCACGTGTCACCGTCACCGACCTACGCACCTGTTGCACCTGTTCCCAGCACCTGTTCCGAACTCATCATAACTCCTGCCCTCACGGTGCCACTTATCACTCTCTGCCCACTGCCTGCCCACCACCATTCTCTGCATTTGCAACTCAACAGCTCTACATCTGCCTTGCACCAACATCTGCCCTCACCACCCACCACCGGCTTCCGCCGTCGCCCGCATCTGGTCTGCATTACGGAGCCTCCTATGACCGCCACTCCCTGCCGGTGATTCATCGCGCCGTCTCTTCTCCTCTAGGCCCAGCTGTCTCTCCACCGCCGCCCCGCCCCGCCCCACCCCAGCCCAGCTACGCCTGGCCACCCCTGCACGTCATACATCTCAACACTCCCATCTCTACTGTGTACCTGTAGTATATCTTTCCTTTCTATAGAGATTATCCTCGATTTTCTCTACAGATTGGTTATTGTAAATTTTCCATCTCATTTCCATTACCCCGTTTTCATCTTCACCTACGTTTTTTATACTCCATCTCATCCTTCGCCTTTTATTTAAATCATCCATCCCCGCACCTTCATTCATTTTCACGCCTACTCATGTATTCCATACTCTCCTTGTTATTTATATATTTCCACCTACGTATCCATCTTCATCCTTTCATCTTCCATTGCCGCATTAAATGTCATACTTTCCACGTCAACCGCTTACCACCAGCCCTCTCGACCCGGAAACATCACCTACTCATACCCCGTCTGGCGACTCTAACACAATCACTCATTTACGAAGTGGCAAAGAGTACCACCACCCTGTACCTGAGACTCCCGTTTCACTTCCCGCAGATTCACTTCCTACCCATCCTACACTCGTAAATCCAGATACCTCCTCTTCTACTCCTGCCTCTCCACTCCCTTCTTCTTCCTCTACTCCTTCCCCTGTCTTTCCCTTTCCTGCCTCCCTTCATTCCCCGTCCTGCTCGCCCTTAACTGCCACTACCTTCTCTCTCTCCCACACCTCTCATGCCGCCACTTCTACACTTGCAGCCATGGCCAACCCTCCACAGTCTATCTATCTCGACGATGCCAATCGTCCCAAATTTACCGGCCAGGACCCAACTTGGTCTGTCTATGATCTCCTCAGAGAAGTCGACACAGAAATACACAATAGACAAATAACCGATGAATCGCTCAAAGTAGCCTACTCATCGGTCGCTTGCACCACGGTAAAACGGACATCGGATCCGAGATCCGTGCAGGACATTTCGATAGCATTCGTACCTTTGCTGATTTTCATAAGGAACTCATCAGCCTTTGTTACCAGCATTCAAATACCGCGTCTATCATGGGATTCATTAATCTCCTAAACCAACTAGATGAGGACTTGCGCGTCCCAGCGCAAAATGCCAACCTCCGCGAAGCTGCCGCTGCCATGAAAGCAACTAGTACCGAGATGCTCCAATTACTGGTAGGCACGAAATGGTTAGAAGACAAGAATGGCGTTCCAATGCTTTCACACACCAACTTTGCTGACTTAATTGGTTACCTGAGATTCCTTCACTGGCTAACTCCTAAACAGCGAGAGCTAGCCTTGGAAATCGGTTTCAATCCTGGAGATAAAATTATTCAGGTCACTAAAGCCATTCATGAAAGAACAGGTTCGAACTACACGCATCAGGCCACCACCCAACCCTTGGCCTCCTCAGTCTGTCACACCTCCGCTACCCCAGACCAATCTCGCTCCCGTCCCACCACACGCGGCAGATCAGCCACACATCCTTCTCCTATCGCAGGTCGTCATCCATCTAGCGCCCGAAGGAACAGACAATCTTCGATTCTTTGCTGGTACTGTGGTCATCCTGGAAATCGAGCATGCAGTTGCGACCGTACATACAAACCTCCTCACTCCCAAACCAGACAGCGTACGCCTTCCCGCTCACGTCGTCCACACTGCAAATACCACCAATCAAGCACGACTCACACCACTGAGGAATGTCGTTACCTTAACCGCCAACAGTCGGGGGAAGCGCCGCGCCCGTATCTGACCAATAACACGTAGAACCAGAAACTCAACTCCCCATCCGTCATGTAAGTCCCATAACATCCTCGGGTTTAGTCATTCTCGGCAGCAGTCATGACATACCAACGTCATTCTTCTTGGACACAGGATCTATAGTAAATCTCATCTCCGAAAATTCATTATAAATTATTCAACGCCATCACAACCACGTCAGTTTCCTAGAACCACCAGACATTCGCCTATGTGGTGTTGACGGCTCAGAGTTTAAGGTTAAGGGAAGAGTCACCCTTGAAGTCAAACTCCACAGAGATTTGCCAACTATCCCAAATGAATTTCATGTCACTAATGACTTGCAGTATCCCGCAGATGCCCTTATTGGTTTCTCCACCATTGCACAACACTCTATATGATTATTACCTGCTTGTGGTAGTATAGACATTTCTGGATTCCCGGTTTACACTATGAAATGTCCACGTCCTGTTCTTACGATCAAATCAGTCCTTGAATTAGCTCTGTCCCTATCACTACCAAAAAGTCCAACCCAGCCCAAACCATCATTATCATCATCTGAGAATACAGAGATCATTCCCTTACTGACTGCGAGCAAGGACATAAATTCCTCAATGTCTCCTGATACATCAACTGAGCCCTCGAACATGGCTCTTACCTCCTCTCCTGACAACACTATCGCTGACTCAGACATGTCTCAGTTACCTACCTCACACAGTCTGAATGATCTTCTCCAACACACAGAGATCAAACGTGCAGTAAAGAATACGTGCACAATTTTGTTACCGCTTGAGTTCACCAAAGTCTCTGTTTGTGTTGCCGGTGCGAAAGAAGGAGTGGATGTACTAACCCTACGTGAGACGTGTTGTGTGACTGGCTTGACTTATGAGTCAGTGTGGTGTACAGTATTAGAGGACAGTTTATGTTACCTGTACTTGCTCAATGTCACAAATGCTCCACTAAAACTTAAAAGTGGTGAAAAGATTGGAGACTTCCTAGTCTACCCAGCGGCCGTAAAGGTGTGCCAGGATTCCTCAATTCCTACTATTCAGACTGATGATACGCCAATCGGTGTATGTACTATTAACTCTACGGGATCTGCGCCGACATATTCACCCGATATGCTCTCACATCTCACTTGCAGAGATTTCCCAGAAAATACGCCTCAGCTCCTCGACCTTCTGACACTCGTACAGAAACGTGGTTGCCTTGGCCGGTGAACCGATGGGTAGAACAGACCTTGTCAAACATACGATTGAACTACTACCAGTAACCCAGCCGATTTACATACCAGCGTATCGATTTCCTCACAGCCAGCGAAAGCAGACAGATCAAATGGTACAGAATATGTTAGACCAAGACAT